>NC_048588.1:8705552-8938052 GCF_013265735.2 Oncorhynchus mykiss | reverse complement strand
GCATAAACCAATCACACTGTAACCTTCTTTCATGTTCCAAACCAAAAATATACTCCTGTCCTACTGCTAGATTATTGCACTGATGCAGTCCTGTACACAAAGTCCCTTACACGCCCGAGTGGCGCAGCGGTCTAAGGCACTGCATTTGATTTACTTACCATTGAGGTAGAGGCTAGTGCTCTGGCTGGAATCCATGCAACAATGGAAAAGCGGTGTGAGGAGGTAGCAGGGCTGAGGGCGAGTTTGGAGTTCAGCCAGAGTGAAATTCTCAAGCTCAAAAGAGAAAACAAGACACTCACAGCCAAGGTAAAAATACACGATCCCAACATGGATTGTCTACTCAGGGCAGGAGACGCTAGTAGACATACAAAGTCGTAGCATGCGTGAAAATCTATTTTTTTCTGGTATTCCTGAGGACGCATCCAATAATCCAGAGGGCGTGATCAGAGAATTCATGCAATCCGCCTTGAAACTTCCTATAGAGACTGTAAACAAGGTGGCTTTCCACCGAGTACACAGACTTGGAGTTCGGAGCGTCAAGACCAAGGGTCCCCGACTGATCATCGCAAAATTTGAACACTACCAACAAAAGGAGCTGATCAAAAGCAGAGGAAGGGACCAAATTCGGTCTCGATGACCAATTTCCAAAGGAGACAAACGAACATCGTAAGAGACTGTATCCGGTACAAAGACAACAAAGGAAGGATGGTAGGCGCGCCTTTATCATTGTGGACAAATTCTTTATAGATGGACAGCTATTCCGAGACAGCTCCATAACACCTAGGCTGTACTAAATTCTACAGGGACTTCGGGTTACGAAAAAAAGAAGGTATGGGAACTGTTTAAAATATCTGAACATTAGGAAGTGGATATGAACACACACATACTCAACTACATGCTTGCTTACACATAAGGACTCATACATACACACCTGATCTTGCTCTCTTCTCTCACTCTCTCTTTCTCTCTTTTCTCTCTCTATTGTCGAGAACTGTTTTATAACTTAATGTGTTTATTGTTTGTCTATCTTTTGTATGTATTTGTCTACAAGTTTATATATGTTTACAACAAGCAAGGGGAAGATATCAGAATAGGGGCATTGGGAAATAACATATTGTACGAAATACATTTGTACTGTAGTGAAGCCGTCTCTAGAGTAATGCAAGGCCTCTTTCATGATCATGTGAAACGTCAATTGCTATGGAAATGCTGGGATGTGTTTTCAATTATGTTAAAGGTAATTATGATGCAACTATGATGGTGATACGATATGGATTACAATTATGAATATTAAGACTATACGCACTACATGTTACACACATAGACACTCAAACATGCAAAATTGGCAGAGTTATTATTTATTTGGACATCACACATTATAGTCTTACTCTTATACAGACATCATACACACTCTCATTATATCATATCCAATATCATACACATCAACATACTCAGATTTGTTACACACATAATTTGTCTCAATGTTCTAACATCTGGGGCATTGGCTCACAGGCAAACAGGCAAGGGAATAAAACAATATTGCTAGAACCTATTTCTTGAATTCTAAATATCAGACATTTGAAAGCTCTAGTTTTGACCTTCATAATACCTCTGATGGCAGTAACTTTACATGCACTAATTATAGTAAATTTAGCCTAAGAATAGTATCTAGTTATGGTAAGGGGTGAAATAAGTATAGCTAGTTATAATTGTAACGGTTTGGCAGATTTAAAAAAAAGAAGAACAGTCTTTACATGGCTAAAAGAAAAGGAATATAATATATATTGTTTACAGGAAACTCACTCTACATCCTTAGATGAAGTTGCGTGGAAAAAGGGATGAGTGGTGAAATCATTTTCTGTCATGGACAAAGGAACTCATGATATAATTTAACAAAAATTTCGATCTGAATGTGCAAATAATCAGGAATGATTCGCAAGGAAGGTGGATCCTTTTGAATATGAAAGTGGACGAAAAAGAGATTTGGCTCATTCATCTATATGGTCCAAATCGGGATGATCCACACTTCTTCGAAAACATTTATACCAATTTATTGAACTTACAGGCAACAAATGAACGAATCATTATGGTAGGAGACTATAACACAGTGTTAAGTACCTCAGAGGACCGCAAAGGTAATCCCTCTACAAACTATCACCACTGTGCCCTTAAGGAAATCACAAATATTATGGACACATTAGAAATAGTGGATATTTGGAGACTAAAAAACCCCGACCTAGTGAGATATAAATGGAGGAGACTTAATTAAGCTAGTCGTCTTGACTACTTTCTTGTCTGTTTCTCTCTTGCATCAAAGGTTAAAAAAGTTTTAATAGGAGACAGAATGCGATCGGATCATCATCTAATTGGCATTCACATAACTCTTATAGATTTTCCACGTGGACGGGGATATTGGAAATTTTATCAAAGTTTACTGGACGACAGCGTATTTTTAACTAAGACAAAATAATTTATAACTGAATTGTTCCAGTATAATTATGGTTCAACAAATCCCCTTATTGTTTGGGATACCTTTAAAATGTACCTTCAGGGGTCATTCAATTCAATACGCATCAATAATAAAAAATCAATTTCTGGCTAAAGAATCAAGACTAACAAGGGAACTCCATGAACTAAAAGTACAGGTAGATAGCAATAAAAACGATACTACAGAGATACGAAATAAGTTAGAGGAAAAACAAAAAGAACTTGAGGAAGTTATTCAAGAACGATCTAATGTAATCTAAAATAATCCAAAATAAAGCAAACTGGATGGAATATGGGAGAAAAATTCACAAAATTCACAAAATTCTTCCTGAATCTACAATACAGGAACGCTAACAAAAAGAGTCATCTATGATTCTCCGAATTATATTTTAAAAGAGGAAGCTAATTATTTTAGGCAGATGTTCTCTTTTTCGTCTCATCCTCTCCCACTGAATGAAGATTACGGTAAGGAATTCTTTCCAAATAAGATTTAAATAAATGGAAAATTAACAAATGTACAGAAAGATCAGTGCGAAGGCCAAATTACAGAGGAAAACATTTTTTGAGGCTATTAAATCCTTTCAGTCTGGAAAAACCCCAGGGCTTGATGGCATACTGGTAGATGGTATGATATTTTTTAATATAGTAAAAGCTCTATTGTTAGATTGTTTTAACTACTCCTATAGAAATGGTAGTCTGTCATGTACTCAGCAGGAAGGTCTGATTTCTCTATTATTAAAACAAGACCCAGATCGCAAATATAAAGACCCAGTCTATCTAAAAAACTGGAGGCCCCTTAAAACCTGTTATGATTAGGGGGCAGTATTTTCATTTTTGGAAAAAAAAACGTTCCCGTAGTAAATGGGATATTTTGTCAGGACAAGATGCTAGAATATGCATATAATTGACAGCTTATGGTAGAAAACACTCTAAAGCACATATGTCAGAGTCAAGGCCCGCGGGCCACATCCGGCCCGCAAGAAGGTTTTTTACGGCCCCTGGGATGATCTTGATTTATTATTAGAACCGGCCCGCAGCAAGCCGGCAGCCCGCAGATCTTTTACACGCACCAATACTACATTTCCCACAATGCAAAGGTGACG
Organism: Oncorhynchus mykiss; assembly: GCF_013265735.2. Taxonomy (NCBI): domain Eukaryota; kingdom Metazoa; phylum Chordata; class Actinopteri; order Salmoniformes; family Salmonidae; genus Oncorhynchus; species Oncorhynchus mykiss. The sequence continues at coordinate 8,934,462 of NC_048588.1, read as the reverse complement.
CACCGAGCAGTAGGCTGCTTCATTTCAATATTTATTGGCACAGCAGTCGTCAGCATCACAGTAAAATTAACTTTCAGATACCCATCAAAAATGGCAAAACGGAAGGTGGATACTGAGAACCGGGGGTTTCAAACAAGGTGGGAGTCGGAGTATATGTTCACGAAGGTAGCTGGAAAACCTGTGTGTCTTCTGTGTGGAGAAAGTGTGGCGGTACTGAAAGAGTATAATCTGAGACGACATTATGAAACGAAACACGCGGACAAAAACAAGAATATGGACATGGAACAAAGGCTACAAAAGGCAGAGGAATTAAAACGAGGCCTCAAATCTCGACAGGCTCTGTTCAAAAAAGCCAAATCACAAGGCCAGGCTGCTGTCAAGGCCAGTTTTATTTTGGCAGAAGAGATCGCTAAATCAGCCCGGCCATTTACGGAGGGGGATTTCATCAAAAACTGCATGATTAAAGTTTGTGACGAAGTTTGCCCAGAAAAAAGGCAACTCTTTTTAAATGTGAGTCTGAGCAGAAACACCATTGCCGAGAGAGTAGACCAGTTGTCCATCAATCTAAAAGAGCAGCTTGTGAAAAAGGGAAAAGATTTTATTGCATATTCCTTGGCTGTGGATGAGAGCACCGACATTTCTGACATTGCCCAGTTGTCAATTTTCATCCGCGGAGTGGACTCCAACCTAAGCGTGACAGAGGAGTTTTTGGCTTTACGTCCTATGCATGGCACAACTACGGGGCATGATTTGTATGAAGAGGTGTCAAGATGTGTAAATGAGATGGAGCTGCCTTGGGAAAAACTCGTGGGTTTGACAACCGACGGAGCACCTGCGATGTGTGGACACAGGAGCGGACTGGTGGCGAAGATACGGGAAAAGATGCAAGAGGAAAACGCGACAGGTGAGCTGACAGCTTATCATTGTATCATACACCAGGAAGCGTTGTGCGGTAAAGCCTTGAAAATGGAGCATGTAATGAGCATCATCACGCGCACAGTTAACTTTATCAGAGCCAAAGGTTTGAATCACCGCCAGTTCAAGGCATTTCTGACGGAGTTAGAAACGGAGCATGGTGATTTGCCTTATCACACAGAGGTGCGATGGCTAAGCCAGGGAAAGGTGCTTCAAAGATGTTTCGAGCTTCGTGAGGAGATTTGTCTGTTCTTGGACAGCAAAGGGAAAGACACAACACAACTCCGAGACGAAATGTTTCTGTGTGAAATGGCTTTTCTGTGTGACATTACGAGTCATCTGAATGCAATAAACTTGCAGCTGCAGGGTCGGGATCGTGTCATCTCTGATATGTACAGTACAGTGAAGGCATTTAAAACCAAACTGACTCTGTGGGAGACGCAGATGCGGAAAGAAAATTTGAGCCACTTTCCCAGCTGCCAGACCATGAAAGAGAAGCTCTCTACCAGTGCGTTCCCGAGCACACAGTTGGCTGATAAAATAGGTATGCTTGCCGCTGACTTTCGACGCCGATTTGCTGACTTTGAAGCACAAAAAAGCAGGTTGGAACTGCTCGGTAACCCATTTGCTGTTGACGTGGAAAGCTCACCACCAAACCTCCAAATGGAGTTGATTGACCTCCAATGCAATGATGCACTGAGGGCAAAATATGCGGCAGTGGGTGCTGCGGAGTTCGCCCGTTTCCTCCCCGGCACAATGCCCCAGCTGCGCATCCAGGCTGCTCAAACGTTGTCTATGTTTGGCAGCACATACCTGTGTGAACAACTGTTTTCTTTGATGAACCTGAACAAAACATCACACAGAAGTCGACTTACTGCTGAACACCTCCACTCAATTCTGAGGATTTCTTCAGCTCAGAGCCTTACCCCGAACATTGATGAACTTGTGGAAAAGATGGGACACCACCAAGTATCACCCTCAACCTCAAACAAGTGAACATTACTGTGCAATCACATATTTAGAGTTTTTACTCAGTTCAAGTTTAAAAGTTAAAATTTAATATTTGTTTTCACTGCATGTTACTTCTCCTTAAACAAAGTGTTGTTTTTGATTAATAGATTTTTGCACTTTATTTTTTTGTATTTCAATCCAATTATATTTTAAAAATATTTCAGTTGAGTGGATGATAGAAAATTGCTATTATTGTTTTTTCTTTGAAGTAAATTTAGCCCACTTTTGCTAAAATAGAAAATATAGTCTACTGATGGTGCCTTGAATACCGGTTTCTTTCATTTAATGTTCATGTTATGGGGATATTTATATAAAGGAAATTTGTCTTTTGTGTCTGTTGAAAATTAAAGATTACTGACAGAGCCATAAGAAAATATTGCTTTATTTATCTGATCATATTGTAATATATTTGTTAGGTTTTCAGTAGGTTCAATTAGGTTCACTAGACTATATGCGTCATTTAAAAAAATTTCAATGAACATTCGAACAGTCCGGCCCTCGTCTTGTAGCTGATTTTTTTATTTGGCCCTCCGTCCATTTGACTTTGACACCCCTGCTCTAAAGTTTCCAAAACTGTAAAAATATTGTCTGTGAGTATAACAGAACTGATGTTGCAGGTGAAAGCCTGAGAAAAATCCAATCCGGAAGTGCCTCATGTTTTGAAAGCGCTGCGTTCCAATGAGTCCCTATTGAGCAGTGAATGGGCTATCAACCAGATTACTCTTTCTCCGTATTCCCGAAGGTGTCTACAGCATTGTGACGTAGTTTTACGCATTTATGTTGAAGAATACCCGTAAGCGGCCACATTGCGCAAGTGGTCACCTGATGGCTCCCAGGGTGACTCTCGCGTAAAATACAGAGGTAGCCATTACTCCAATCGGTCCTACTGAAAAACTAATTGCTCTACAAAGAGGCCCGAGTTCCGGATTTACAATTCCGAGTTGGATGACCGTTGAAAACATATTTTTCCAGTCAGAGCAAATATTTTCCTGAGTTTCCAGTTGTCTTGAAAGCCCCATAAATCCAGAGAATGTCCCGATGGATATATTATTGAATAGATATTTGAAAAACACCTTGTGGATTGATTATAAACAACGTTCGCCATGTTTCTGTCGATATTATGGAGCTAATTTCGCCGTTTTCGTGACTGCAATTTCCGGGCGATTTCTCGAAACTGAAAACGATGGGCCTTACTCTTGTAAGCTAATGATTTCTGAGAGTCTCTCTCTCACTCCTCCACTACTGACAGCTAGCCTATGCCAAGTTGGCAGGGAGAGAGCATAATCAAACAGTCAGGGATGATACAGATGTACACTGCTGCTTTGAGGATGTATTAAATATTGATTTACCATGAGACGAACAAAGTCCTGGTGATTTCTCTCTGCATTTACTCCTTATTTGAAATATGAGTCACAATACAATGAGCAATACAGTTTAAGGGAATAGCAATCATATCATTATCAAGACTTTATTGAGAAAATCCTTACAACTACTAGAGCGGTCTTAAAGATGCATATGCAGAAATCGCTCAGCCATTTCCTGGTTGCTAATACACTGCTCAAAAAAATAAAGGGAACACTACAATAACACATCCTAGATCTGAATGAATGAAATATTCTTATTAAATGCTTTTTTCTTTACATAGTTGAATGTTCTGACAACAAAATCACAAAAATGATCACTGGAAATCAAATTTATCAACCCATGGAGGTCTGGATTTGGAGTCACACTCAAAATTAAAGTGGAAAACCACACTACAGGCTGATCCAACTTTGATGTAATGTCCTTAAAACAAGTCAAAATGAGGCTCAGTAGAGTGTGTGGCCTCCACGTGCCTGTATGACCTCCCTACAATGCCTGGGCATGCTCCTGATGAGGTGGCGGATGGTCTCCTGAGGGATCTCCTCCCAGACCTGGACTAAAGCATCCGCCAACTCCAAGGCAGTTGGTGGATGGAGTGAGACATGATATCCCAGATGTGCTCAATTGGATTCAGGTGTGGGGAACGGACGGGCCAGTCCATAGCATCAATGCTTTCCTCTTGCAGGAACTGCTGACACACTCCAGCCACATGAGGTCTAGCATTGTCTTGCATTAGGAGGAACCCAGGGCCAACCGCACCAGCATATGGTCTCACAAGGGGTCTGAGGATCTCATTTCGGTACCTAATGGCAGTCAGGCTACCTCTGGCGAGCACATGTAGGGCTGTGTGGCCCCCCAAAGAAATGCCACCCCACACCATGACTGACCCACCGCCAAACCGGTCATGCTGGAAGATGTTGCAGGCAGAACGTTCTCCACGGCGTCTCCAGACTCTGTCACGTCTGTCACATGTGCTCAGTGTGAACCTGCTTTCATCTGTGAAGAGCACAGTCTTGCTAATTGCCTATAATTTCCTCCTGTTGTCTATTCCATTTGCACAACAGCATGTGAAATGTATTGTCAATCAGTGTTGCTTCCTAAGTGGACAGTTTGATTTCCCAGAAGTGTGATTGACTTGGAGTTACATTGTGTTGTTTAAGTGTTCCCTTTATTTTTTTTGAGCAGTGTATATTGCCTAATTTCAGTTTATGTGACAAAACATGCAAGTAAAGTGTAGAGAATTATTGTTCCACCTAAACAGCTGTAAAATATATTTTCCATAATCCAAAATGTTGTATTTTCAGCTGTTTGAAGCTGGTGTACAAAACCGAAAGTAAAAGACGCAAAAACTAAACTTAATAACGGGAATCATAGAAATATTGCGCATTGAACCAATCTACCGCTTCTTAGACTTGCTTTCAAATGAGATCTATAACACACATTTGGTCGGGTCGCCCAAAAAGACACATATTGCAGCTTTAACTAATCAACAATTAGCCACAGTACAACTCTCTGACATGTAGCTTGGGGGTTATTTTTTTATCTAATCTCAGCCAACTGTAAATCTAAATCACATGACGCTCAATCAATCCATCAGATAAACCAGCTCACTCTAGATTACAGAGAAATTGATGAGCAGGGTTATATACAGAAGCAGTGGTTCTGTTACAAACACTTTCAAGTGGAAGGCCAACGTTCCACAGTGAGGGGGAGTTCAAGCTGACATCACTGCCATTAATCTGGAATTCAGTGTACCTTCCTTTGACACCAAAATGTGACCGACAGGCTTGATTTAGTCTTATGTAGCAAAATTGAAATTGTGTTTTTAACATTGGATAAAAGTAGAGACTCACAGCTAGAAAATGGTATATCATACACTAAAGTTGAGGAACAATGGGAAAGTAATTCTGTTTGAAAGTTGATAAACTTCTAACCTCACTTTTGAGAAAATGGCCCTTGAATGTTTTGGTAAACCTACTAGAGAGCTCTTCTTAGTCTACACCCATTCATCATCGTTTACACCCTCTTAAACCTTAGCCCTACCCATCGCTTTAAGGGTAAACATGTGAAGCCATATACTTAACAACCAAAGTTTTCAAGACTAAAGGTTGGTTTATACTACAGGTATGTTTGTAAATTCAATCTGGAGTGCCAGGTTTTCCTTTTGTAAATTCAGAGCGTTTCAATCTCGGAGCTTTCAGAGTGCACACTGGATGCTCTGGCCAAAGAGTAGGGTTGATCCGAGTGTTCTGACCTAACAGCAGTCAAGCACCCAAGCTAACTGGCTAACATTGGCTAGCTTGTAAGCTACTTCCAGACACAAATGAGAGAACAGCTCACTGACTATTTTACTCACCCTAGCAGAGCTGGTTAGGCTCCATTTTTCCAGAGCGTTGGTGATTGTAGCTGTGCTGCTGGCAAAAATGTTATTACGCTTTTTTGCTAACGTTTAGTTGAGCGTTCATAAATTCCTCAGTTATTCTGCGCTCTGGCACACAGACAAGAGTGCTCTGAAATCGAATCTGCAGGTACCAACCAGGTTCAATGTTAGCTAGTTAGCTAACGTTAGGCTATAACTAGCAATGCAAAGGGCTCTGAGATACGAATAATATTACTACACAGATCATACACTAGCTATCGAGTCAGCCAGCTCACGTTAGCTAGATAGCTAACAGTATGCTTTTACTTGAAATGACAACGAGAAACCTATAATATCTGAACATTTTGCTAGGTAGACTATCTTACCCGGAATACATGGATGGATGCTTCTCCCTTTCTGTCACGGATGCCATGGTTTCCCTTAGTTTGAAGATGTAATCCGGAGCTAGGTGTTTTATACATTAACCTTCTGTGTGTTCTCTTTTCGACTCCGTCTGCATATTTGCAATCACCTTAGCTATCATATTCTAATTCCACTGGGCATTCCACTGACTTCAAAACTCGGTCCTCCAGAAAGTGGAGAGCAATACTTTTGTAGTTCTACCATGTGATATCTTTCAAAAAAAGATGCGTTAGAAAGGTTTACCTACTAACCAGCTCACATTCTAGACAAAAGAGTGCTACATGGCAGACCAATCCAAACTCATCTCTCGACATGTCCAGCCCAGCCGTAATCTCAGCTAAGTATGGCTAGCGGGAAGGTTCCTGGCTTTTTCCGTGGCTAAACCAACTTGGCTCATAATTTAACAATTGTATTAGTATTTACACATGGCATACAAGTTTGTTAATAAGGCACATGAAAGTTCACATGTTCCAGAAGGCATTTCTGCCCCCAAAAAACGCATTTTGATTAAAAAAAGTTTACGGTCAAATGGCTCTCCTGTGAAGTGCGACGTCTGCCTAGTTTCCTAAAACGAGTCACAAATGGATAATTATGACGGCCAGGTTGCATTAGGTTGCATTAGAGAGGATGATTTACTGGGGCGGCAGGTAGCCTAGTGGTTAGAGTGTTGGACTTGTAACTGAAAGGTTGCAAGATCGAAGCCCCGAGCTGACAAGGTAAAAATCTGTCGTTATGTCCCTGAACAAGGCAGTTAACCCACTGTTCCTAGGCCATCATTGAAAATAAGAATTTGTTCTTAACTGACTTGCCTAGTTAAATAAAAGGTAAAAAATTGAAAAACTGCATTTGGTGAGACAAGCATTTTACACTTCTCTTTTTGTAAAATTTGTCTTGGATGTAATCCTCACAGTTGACACAAGCCAAGGCTCCAGTTCCAACTACTGTTCACTGTCACCCTAGAGATGAATATTACTATGAAGAGCTTAAGAGGCTGACAGATAATGTACTACTGGCTACAGGTTTAACACATCTACCTGTGCTCCTTAGGGGCATCAAATTATACAAATCAGATTGGTGCACTTTGAAATTCTAAGCACACAATGAGATGGCATACTATTTGCGTGTTGTCTGGTAAGCTTTGAGGCTATATTATGTTTCTGTATAAAATATACACTGCATGCTATATTTAAATGTCCTGTTTTGTCTACTTTTGTAAATTAATGCATTGTACAAATTGCAGATTTAAAAAAAATCTAGTTAGGCTAACTAACTTTTCTTCCAAAATGTTATTTCAAGATTACTTTTCAAGTTCAAGTTGAATTCAAGACAGACTCACCATTTGATGATGTAAGGGCCAATGGGGCCACAGTAAATGCAACCTCTTGTAGTGGTGGGTTCAACAAGCAGTCAAATATAAAACTGATAAAGTAGAAGAGTGAGCTTGTAAGACTTCTGAGAATAAAGGATCATTGTTGAAATAATACATCTTCAAATATAAGGAACTGGACCACAAAAGTACTTAAAATCCCAAAATACGGTATGAATCAACATCGTAGGGATAAAAACAAAGCAAACAGAGGACACAGAAGGCATAGTATGTGGGTATGTCCGGGTGTATTGTGATGGAAGGTGTGTTTTTGTGTGTGTTTTTGTGTTTGGAAAAGTCTGGAGTTAATTGAGTAAAAATGGAAAATGGTTGCAAATGTCAGAGCCCATGTGTGTCTGAGAGCAGGAGTATTCTGCAGATATGGGATATACATTAAAATAGATTATAAACATCGATTGTCGTATCATGATAGAGCGGTCCCCAACCCTGTACCCTAGGACCCACCTGAGCGACCTACACACTAAGGAGAAATCCTTATCTGTTTTATAGGCCTACTACAAGTAGCCTATATGCAGCCAAAACAGAAAGATAAACACGGTCAGCGACCCAATAAAGCAGCACTGCCCCCTCAAGTGTCTGAGCCTGCCTGACAGGGTTGGTCCTATAAAGCCAAAGTCAGAGCATAATATACAAGGAACTTCTCAAAGCTGCTAATGAGTAACCTTGATGACCTTGTACCTAGCCAGTGGGGATTCCGGTGTCTCTCATTATGGGAAATAAGTATATCCAGTGATAATTCTAATGGCTTAGCAGATAATAAGAAAAGCTGATCAGTATTTAGGAATAAAATATATATTATTTACAGGAAACTCATTCAAGTCATGTGGAGAAAGGATTGGGGGGGGGGGGGGGGGGGGGGGGAAATATACCTCTCCCATAATGATGATCCACACTTCTTTGAAATGTATATAATAATTTATCAAGCCTACAAGCAATAAAATACTCCATTATTATGGTGGGAGATTATAATACGGTTTTAAAATACCTTAACAGACCATGAAGGAAATCACACTACAAACTATCACCCTCATGCATTTAAGGAGACCATGAATATCATGGATATAATGGAACTAGTGGATATATGGATTAAATATCCTGACCTAGTGAGATATACATGGCGGAGGCTCTATCAAGCTAGTCATCTTGACTACTTTCTTATGTCATTCTAGCTGGCAGCAAACGTTTAAAAAGCGTTGATATGGGACAGAATGCGGTCGGACCATCAAATAATTGGCATAAACATTACTCTCACTGAATTTCCACATGTGAAACATTTGATAATCAAAGCCTATTGGATGACAACTTGTTTTTAACCAGGACAGAATCATTTATAACTATATTTTTCTGATATAATATAGGTACAGCAGATCCCCTTATTGTATGGAACACTTTTAAATGTGCCTTTAGAGGCCATGCAATTCAATACTCATCTTTAAATCAAATGCAATTTAAGTCAAAATATGTAATATTAAGAAAGGAAATAGAGAGAAACAGTACTGTACTGCAGCGCCAGCTGTGCCACCAGAGACTCTGGGTTCGCGCCCAGGCTCTGTCGTAACCGGCCGCGACCGGGAGGTCCATGGGGCGACGCACAATTTGCATAGCGTCGTCCGGGTTAGGGAGGGTTTGCCGGTAGGGATATCCTTGTCTCATCGCACACCAGCAACTCCTGTGGCGGGCTGGGCGCAGTGCACGCTAACCAAGGTTGACAGGTGCATGGTGTTTCCTCCGACACATTGGTGCGGCTGTCTTCCGGGTTGGATGCGTGCTGTGTTAAGAAGCAGTGCAGCTTGGTTGGGTTGTGTATCGGAGGATGCATGACTTTCAGCCTTCGTCTCTCCTAAGCCTGTACGGGAGTTGTAGCAATGAGACAAGATAGTAGCTACTAACAATTGGATACAATTAAATTGGGGAGAAAAAGGGGGTTAAAAAAATAAGTATGTTCCTTTCAATTATCTTATCGATTGATGACCAACCAAGAACATTGCACATGACTGCAACAGAAGAACCATATTTCCACCGTAAAACAATCCTTGCTGCTTTATTCTGTGCAATCTGCAGCCTCCTAAATTCACTTGATGATGCATTTCCCCAGACCACAGAAAAGTGACTCTCAATTAATGCTTGTGTTATTTGCTGAATAATTGTTCATGGTAAATATTTAGCTATTCTTCTGATTATGCATGCTGTTTTAATAGATATATATATTGTTTTACATAGGTTAGTTATTTGAGACCACCATGATAAGCAGTTGTTTAGCTGCACTCCCAATAGTTTGGTTTCTGCCACTTCTTCAATTTGTACTCCTCCCATACTTAATTGTATCCCATGCTGTGTAGGCCTGTTCCTAGTGGAGCAGACCAGTGTGCTAGTGTTCCTAGTGGAACAGACCAACATAACTTTGGTTTTCTTCTTGTTTAAAACAAGTTTGTTTTGGCAAACCCACTCCCTAATATTCTCCAAATCTCCTTGAAAAGCTTGCTGTACCTGTTGAACCGATTGTCTTGCTGCATAAATTGTAGTATCATCTGCAAATATAGTAGCTTGAGTTTCAGCTAAGGCATAGGGAAGGTCATTGGTATATATTAAATAGAGAATGTATATAGTACGTATGAACTGGAAGTAGAAGCCAAAGACTTCTGCGATTATAAAAAGATGGATTGGCATTCAATCACGAACATGAATATTCAATACTTTTTTCAGGTACACCACTACCTACAGTTTCTGAGGGGGTATAGTCTAGTAAACTAACGTTAGACTACTCATGTGGGGTACATGAAAACATAATGAAATAATCTCATATGTCATAGGCCTAAGCATTCTGAACAATTCATATCTCTGTTAAACACTACAAACGGACAAGGACAATAAACCCAGCAATTTAAATATATAAACCGTTTGTTTTATTGTCGCGTAAATATGATTATCGCCTCAATTTAACTGTATATCAATGTCACCCAGTGTTTAGACTATATCGCTCATGAAAAGTGTTTTTATTCTTTTTCTGCACTTATCCTCCACTGAGTCCTCTTGGGAGCAGTGGCAATGACCCACCTTTTTTCATTGTTCATAGCAACACTGTGCCCTGTGACATTGTGTGCTTCCTGCCTGACTTCCTGGTCCTACAACACACACACCTCCAGTTGGAGGCCCTAATTAAGAGTTTATGTGGCCCACAGTTTCGTATGCAGGTGTCAACGGGGCGAAAACACACTCGGGGTAACATTCTCTCTGAGTAAGCCTGTGTACTCAGTTTGAAAACCTATATGCAAACATTAGGAACACCTTCCTAATATTGAGTTGCACACCCATCACTGGATTCTACAAGGTGCCGAAAGCGTTCCACATGGATGCTGGCCCATGTTGACTCCAATGCTTCCCACAGTTGTGTGAAGTTGGCTGGATGTCCTTTGGGTGGTGGACCATTCTTGATACACACAGGAAACTGTTGAGTGTGAAAAACCCAGCAAAGGTGCAGTTCTTGACACAAACCGGTGCGCCTGGCACCTACTCTGTTCATTCACCCTCTGAATGGCACACATACACAACCCATGCCTGAAATGTCTAAAAGGCTTAAAAATCTTTCTTTAACCTGTCTCCTCCCCTTCACCTACACTGACTGAAGTGGATTTAACGAGTCACATCATAGCTTTCACCTGGATTCACCTGGTCAGTCTGTCATGGAAAGAGAAGGTGTTCTTAATGTTTTGTATACTCAGAAGACAGTATAGAAAACATTAGTTTTTTTCTATGGATGTAGGTAGCAACATGAAAATGGAAAACAATTAAGGCCCCTCCAAGCTGTTTTTGGTTTCCTGTTGCATTACTTTTTATTTTTATTTTTGTGGACCATTGCCACCTAACATTGGGGTGGTTTGATATTCATATGACAAAGTACGGACAAAACACTAAATAATGGTCCAAAACTAAAATAAAAATCAGCAATCAGAAAATAGGATAGGAAAAGATAAGTCACACATTCGACATTTAAGTCTTTACTGAAGACTCATCTCTTCAGTAGGCCCAGGAGTGCTAAGGTGAACGGCAAGGCATTGGAGTGATGAACTACCCCTTGCTGTCTCTGCTGAGCCGGCTCCTCTCTCTCCACTGGGATTCTCTGCCGCTGACCCTATTACGGGGCTGAGTCACTGGCTTGCTAGTGCTCTCCCATGCCGTCAATAGGAGGGTGTCAGGCATTTTTCGATATACTCGACTTGAGTGGGTGGTGTGATCTTCCTGTCCAGTTTTGCACCCACTCGGGCTCGTGCGGTGGAGGAGATCTTTGTGGGCTGTACTCCGCCTTGTCTCAGGGTAGTAGGTTGGTGGTCTCTTGATATCCCTTTGATGGTGTGGGGGCTGTGCTTTGTCAAAGTGGGTGGGGTTATATCCTGCATGGTTGGTCTGTCCGGGGGTATTGTCAGACGGGACCACAGTGCCCCCCCCCCCCGTCTCAGTATCTACGCTACAGTAGTCTGTGTCAGGAGGCTAGGGTCAGTCAGTCCTATCTGGTGTAATTCTCCTGTCTTATCTGGTGTCCTCTGTGATCTTAAGTATGCTCCCTCTAATTCTCCCATCTCTCTCTCCCCTCCCGGAGGACCTGAGCCCTAGGGCCATGCCTCAGGACTACCTGGCCTGATGACTCCTGGCTGTCCCCATCCCCAGTCCACCTGGTCATGCTGCTGATCCAGTTTCTGTTGTTCTGCCTGTGGCTATGGAACTCTGATCTGTTCACCAGACGTGCTGAATGATCGGCAATTAAAACTAACTTTTACTCCTGAGGTGGTTATTATTTATGAACATTTGAACGTCTTGAAGAGTACTAATATAATCTCCACCGGGCACAACTAGAAGAGGACTGGCCAACCCTCAGAGCCTGGTTCCTCTCTAGGATTCTTCCTAGGTACCTGTCTTTCTAGGGAGTTTTTCAAAGCCACCCTGCTTCTACATCTGCACTGATTGCTCTTTGGAGGTTTAGTTTGGGTTTCTGAATTAGCAATTTGTGACAACTGCTGATGTAAAAAGGAATTTATAGATATATTTGATTGAATGACCAGCTATAGTAGATGTTTTCCACTTTATTATTAAGTGTCTTGCTAGTCTTCACTAGATGTTATTTTCTGCAATAGTCTTGGTCTGTGTCGTTTACTCTGGCTTGTGTTGTGTACACCTTGTTATACAAAAGATTGTAAGCCTTGAAAGCCATGGCTTTCAGGGGTAGATGCTACATTAGCATGTGTGAGTCAGACATTGGCAAAGATACAGTAGCTAGGATTCCTCTGTAAGTGGAAGAAAGTCATAACAAGAAAGCCTGCTTGACTCCTGTAGGTCAGCCACAAAGCTCCGCAATTCCTATGTTACCAAACCAAACCATATTTAACACAATGCACAATGTTCATAGTTCAGCAATTATTCCATCCGTTGTGTTGGCAACAGCACACACATTGTATGCTTAGGAAGCAACATTCACTGTTCAAGATTTTCTTAAAAATGAAGCAGAGACGTATTCTGTTAAAAATCGTACTAGAACTGAAAACCTATTACTTATTTATGCTTGATGTAAGGGATTACCAACAGGGGGCTATGCGTTCTATGGAAAACAATTAACAATGTGGAAGGAGTTGCATTATCTTAAAGAGAACGCATAGAGCCCCGAGTTGACTATCCCTTTCATACCATGGCTATAATTTAACACATTTTCCGGTATAAATATGTTCAAGTAGTACACAGCATTGTACGAGATCTTCAGTTTCTTGGCAATTTCTCGCATGGAATAGCCTTCATTTCTCAGAACAAGAATAGACTGATGAGTTTCAGAAGAAAGTTATTTGTTTCTGGTCATTTTGAGTCTGTAATCAAACCCACATCTGCTGATGCTCCAGATACTCAACTAGTCTAAAGAAGGCCAGAGTTATTGCTTCTTTAATCAGATCAACAGTTTTCAGCTATGCTAACATACTTGCAAAATGGTTTTCTAACGATCAATTAGCCTTTTAAAATGATACACTTGGATTAGCTAAAACAACATGCCATTGGAACACAGGAGTGATGATTGCTGATAATGGGTCTCTGCATGCCTACTATGTAGATGTTCCAGGAAAAAATCTGCCGTTTCCAGCTACAATAGTCATTAACAATATCTACACTGTATTTCTGATCATTTTTATGTTATTTTAATGGACAAAACAAGGACATTTCTAAGTGACCCCAAACTCTTGAACGGTGGTGTACATTTTATAAGCACCACCAACACAGTGAATGGGAAAAAGTATTTAAAGAGACCTCCCTCTGCAGGTGATTTGCTGAATGTTCAAGCCTAAATGAGGCCTGTGATTGGTTAATGACTTAACATTTTACTGTATAAAATGGGTCATATCATTAAAAATACCAGAGAGCCCTGTAAATATGAGGAGTATATTGAAGGGTATATTGTTCCAAACAATATGTCTAAAAATAAGCAAAATGAAAGAGGGTAGTTTTGAGATATTCATATTCATATTTTAAATGTTGAATAAATGAATGTGAACATTTGTATTTCAGAATCTAGACATACTCCATATGTTAGAACACACTATAAGGAGTATAATGACATCAAGATGTCTGTATCAGGTCTTTCAGGAGGCATATTTACCTAAAAAGGGCCTAAAATGGCCACTTTCATCATGATACATTTTTAAATAAAATGGTTTGTGATACAAATGTAATAATGTCAAACATCAAGCATGTCAAAGTTTCTATGTGAGAATTGCCAGAACAATCTGAGATACCAAAAATATTTCCCATTCCCGCTGGTGTGGAATCGCCCTTAGGTCTAAGTAGTCCATTAGGACATGTGTGCTCATGAATGTAATTTTAGCATTGGTGCAATGGTGAACCTGATGCAGTCGCTTTGACTTGCAGTAAGCACAGAAGAGTACATTAGTTTACACTGTGAAGTGTTTGCCCACATTGAGGCTGTGAAAATCCATCGTAGTCCGTCAAGGCCATTCCCGGCGCAAAAAAACCTTCAAACAAGATTATTCATAAATTACCACATATAGGACCTCAGTAGGTAGGTGAGATGAATGGGAAAAGCACTCTGCTGGAAACCTTACCCTCTTTACTGTGTAGGGAGAGGGATTTGTTATTTTCTTAGATGATAACTGTATTATTTGTTGAATTCACATTCAAAGCACCACAGAATTCCCCTAGTACCACTTACCATTCAACAATATGGATAAGTATGAATGCCGAATATCAAACACATTGGAAGTAGTAAAGCTGCATTAATAGTTAGGAAATCACGAGTTGATTTGAAGTGTTCTGATGTTTAAAAGCCATAAAATGTTTACTAAAACAAAAGTACATGCCATTTCCACAAAAAATCTACATCGGTTGCCAAAATGACACATGGGGACCTCAGTTCTAGATTACAAAATGCATTTGTTACCCATTTTCAAAGATGTAATTGTTTCATCTGAAACAGCTGATGATTTCCCTCATTAATATTTATGCAAGTGCTCAGCGAGGATGACTGCCTCACCGTCATGAATATTCAATAGGGCCCAGCCAACAGTAGAGGACCCACTGCGTTCTGCACCCTATTGCAATACAGCAGTGATCAATCCTGAGGTAGCCTTCCAATGGACACCTCTCATAAGTAAGTCAGTGCATATATAATTTGCTGAGTTGGTCAATTATTCAAAGAGCTTTTAAATAATGCAAGGGCACAGTATCAATCGAAGCAGATTTTCAGCAGCAGAGTTTTGTCCAGTTGATCAACTTTTTTGATCAACATTTTGGAGGTGAATAAGGAGTAATCTAAACTAAATAATACATTATATGGTTTAACTAGGTATTGCCTGGCCAACAGTAAAGTACAGTAATTCAAAAACAGTGACAACTTGGAAGTAGAACTTTCTCCAGCCATTAAAGCTAAACCCAAATGAATATTCTGCACAAAACTCATTTCTAGAGGGTTAATTCATGAAAATGATTCAGACAACTTTTCCTGGAGGGAGTGGGTGATATAGATCTATTCCCTTGGCTTTGTCCCTGAACCCCTGGTTTGATTTGAACATCATGGCACATGTCCTTTCCTGTTGATATTTTAATGAGGACTAATGCCCAAAGATCTCTCTCTGTGTCTCTGTAGACCTTACAGAGACTAATATCATTTGAGAGATTGAATTACCCGGTGTGGCTTGGGATCCATTTCATCGGCGATAAGGACACGCACAAAGCCACGTGTCTTTAGAGAAAGTAATTCAAACCACATTGGAATAGCAAATTCGCTACAGACATAGCAGTTCACCTTGAAACAACGTTTCTCTGGCTTTGGTGCATGGATTTTTCTCTGGTCAGGAGTCAGAATTCCAGTATTAATAAAACAACAACATAAAAACACATCAGCAAAACCAGTTTAAAACAAGGTTATAGTGGCCACCTTGCTCAGAGAACTGATGACTCAAACCACCAGGGTTGTATTTTCTCTTTCAGATCAGGAGTATTATCAGTCTGGCCCAAACACACATTTACTGTTGTGGACAGTTTTTTTTACAGGCACTGAGTCCACAGTCCACCTGGTCACCTTCTCCATAGCTGATAACAGAGGAGAGACATGCTCGGATTGCCCTGACATGGCTGAGAGAGGACCACGGCAGTCTTCGTAATATGTTCGCTCCATTGTCCAGTTTGGGACTATAGCTAGCTAGGGCCCGGGGAGGACGGGTGCAGGGCTGCCTCTCAGACGCATGATATGATTGTGTGAGCCAGGACGTGGAGCGCTGCAGATGGAGCCTGAGTGGGGCAACCTTCCAGAGAACCAGGGACCCTGTCTAGTATTCGCAATCCCCCAGGTGGTGTAGGGGAGTGCTGGGGCTGCTAGTGACAGATGGGTATGGCTGGTTCATCTGATTCAGATGGTACACTACAGCTGTCTCAGGCCCAGCCAGGGAGCCTAGAGTGGGGAGACTAGCACCGGCAGCACATAGCCCACTGTCTTACCAGGCACAGGGAGGGAGGATGATTAGTAGGACAAGCTCAGCAGTCAACCGGGATTGACAGGCACCTGCAAGGCTTTACAGCCACTCTGTGTGATGAGACGGCTTGCTCCCACACAGCAGACGGCAACACACAGACTTAGTCAGGGAGGAAACCAGGGGGAAGCTCAGTTAAATAATCAACATATTTTGCTTCTCTCCCTTATTCTATCCCTAAGTCCCTCTATCCTACCTGTCTTGAATACTTATCTGAGAGTACTAGAGATTTGATACCGATACGGTGGTGATCCCACAGTAGTTTCTAGCTAATTATTTGACCTACCTCTCCACTCTTTCAGAGCAGTACTAAATTAAAGGAAGGTTAGAAGGACGGAAGGAATGAAAGAAAAAACAAACGAAGGAAAGAAGAAGAAAGGACCACAGGAAGGAAGGGAAAAACCAAAGAAAGAAGGAAGGAGGACAGTTACAGTATGAAGAGTCCTTAGACAGGGCCAGAGACAGCTGGCTAATACCATGTCTGCCATGTTGAGTATGCTCAGAGATTCTAGCCACAGGGAACCATGGAGACATAACACACTAGCCAGGAAAACCTTAGAGGAATAAGTGTCCAATCCTTCATCCTAACCACATGCTTACTGTGAATCTATAATACGTATATAATATAATACTTGCAACAGGAAACCTGTCTTTTTAGCAATAAAGTCCATGAGATGGCTGCAATAGTTTTATGCAGATCTAAAGTAAACAATGTGCAGCCTGAAATTGGTGCATGGGATGCATGCAATGAACGTAATGCAACTGCAAGCTGCTGTATTCCAAAACGTGTTAAAAATCACCCTTCCATCCATGTGAAATTGTGTTGTTTTGGGAAACAGAAGATGTCACCATAAGGGAATTATAATGTGACCATCCCACCACAATTGATAAATTTACTCAAACCACTGTAAGTGAGCTTTGATCAAAGTGAGAAATATAGCCATCATCCTTATGATTAAGAAACAAATTAATAATGTATTATTTTTGATAGATGGTAACATGTGACCAGTTTGTTTATTCATGCTTTGGGCTTTGGTAATGTCAAAAGGATTGAATGACGTATAGTAAATGGTCCATACAGAGGCATTGCAGTTTTAGTGTAATTTTTACGTGGTGCAACATGGTGTCATTAGAATGTCAAAATAGTGACATTTAACCATTGCATTTATATGTAACTTGGCTGACATACTGTACTATTTATATCCTATGTCAGGTTTACAACTGTTGTTGGCTACATATTGGTGATGCCTACGTTACAATGAAAACATACAGGCACCATCTCACAATTGTTTCCTTACTCTGTCACTAGGGGTACTGTATGTCTTCATCTCAGAACTACAATTTCAGTCACATCCTTTACCTACAGTAGCACATGTCCATGTGTCATACTTTTTTTTAGCAAATATTCCTGGGGAAAAGAGGCGGGCCTCATCGTCCTCAGCCCCACATCCTTGTACGGGCGACATAATAGAAGCGGACACAGGTGTCAAAGACGAGGCCTAGAGCCATTTTATTTAACACAAACCCCTGACGTCTGGGGCCCAGGCAATCCCGCTAGAGAAGGTCTACTTAGCAAAAGTGAGCAATGCTCTGGGCTCCAGTGCATACTATGACCACCACAGAGCCTGGAATAAGGGAAGGTGCCCCTCTGCACAAAATCGCCTTGAGTACTACTTGTACATTGACCAAAATAAAACTTCCTGGTTTAAAGTAAAAGTTTCTTAACTACAAGGTAAGAGTGATATCATATGCATGAGTAACTATAGTACTGTATATGTGCTTTAGATAAAGTTAACCCTATCATCACAGGTAACATACCATCAACATCACAATAATAGGATCTCAAACTAAGTCTCTGCCCCTAGTTCCCCATCAAACATGACTATGAATAACACTTTTGATTTGACCAAATCAATCCCAATTAAACAGCTTGAAATGCAACATACAAAGAGAATGTTCCTCTTCGTGTGAAGTACTGTACACAGGAGAGGGAAGCATAAATGAAAGAGCAGGAACGTCATGTAATGCTGAGTGGTGAGTACAGTGAGGAGTTGTTGTCTTACTGTGTCTCTTGGGAAGTCCCTGCACACCCAGGAGGATCACTTGCCCCCATTTCCCCTCTGGCACACAAACAGGTTTAAAGAGCTCTCCCACTTACCTAGAACAAGGAAAAGGGAGAACAACATAAATGATGCTGCACTGAAACAGTGAATCAAGATACAGTGCCTTGCGAAAGTATTCGGCCCCCTTGAACTTTGCGACCTTTTGCCACATTTCAGGCCTCAAACATAAATATATAAAACTCTATTTTTTTGTGAAGAATCAACAACAAGTGGGACACAATCATGAGGTGGAACGACATTTATTGGATATTTCAAACTTTTTTAACAAATCAAAAACTGAAAAATTGGGCGTGCAAAATTATTCAGCCCCTTTACTTTCAGTGCAGCAAACTCGCTCCAGAAGTTCAGTGAGGATCTCTGAATGATCCAATGTTGACCTAAATGACTAATGATGATAAATACAATCCACCTGTGTGTAATCAAGTCTCCGTATAAATGCACCTGCACTGTGATAGTCTCAGAGGTCCGTTAAAAGCGCAGAGAGCATCATGAAGAACAAGAAACACACCAGGCAGGTCCGAGATACTGTTGTGAAGAAGTTTAAAGCCGGATTTGGATACAAAAAGATTTCCCAAGCTTTAAACATCCCAAGGAGCACTGTGCAAGCGATAATATTGAAATGGAAGGAGTATCAGACCACTGCAAATCTACCAAGACCTGGCCGTCCCTCTAAACTTTCAGCTCATACAAGGAGAAGACTGATCAGAGATGCAGCCAAGAGGCCCATGATCACTCTGGATGAACTGCAGAGATCTACAGCTGAGGTGGGAGACTCTGTCCATAGGACAACAATCAGTCGTATATTGCACAAATCTGGCCTTTATGGAAGAGTGGCAAGAAGAAAGCCATTTCTTAAAGATATCCATAAAAAGTGTTGTTTAAAGTTTGCCACAAGCCACCTGGGAGACACACCAAACATGTGGAAGAAGGTGCTCTGGTCAGATTAAACCAAAATTGAACTTTTTGGCAACAATGCAAAACGTTATGTTTGGCGTAAAAGCAACACAGCTCATCACCCTGAACACACCATCTCCACTGTCAAACATGGTGGTGGCAGCATCATGGTTTGGGCCTGCTTTTCTTCAGCAGGGACAGGGAAGATGGTTAAAATTGATGGGAAGATGGATGGAGCCAAATACAGGACCATTCTGGAAGAAAACCTGATGGAGTCTGCAAAAGACCTGAGACTGGGACGGAGATTTGTCTTCCAACAAGACAATGATCCAAAACATAAAGCAAAATCTACAATGGAATGGTTCAAAAATAAACATATCCAGGTGTTAGAATGGCCAAGTCAAAGTCCAGACCTGAATCCAATCGAGAATCTGTGGAAAGAACTGAAAACTGCTGTTCACAAATGCTCTCCATCCAACCTCACTGAGCTTGAGCTGTTTTGCAAGGAGGAATGGGAAAAAATATCAGTCTCTCGATGTGCAAAACTGATAGAGACATACCCCAAGCGACTTACAGCTGTAATCGCAGCAAAAGGTGGCGCTACAAAGTATTAACTTAAGGGGGCTGAATAATTTTGCACGCCCAATTTTTCAGTTTTTGATTTGTTAAAAAAGTTTGAAATATCCAATAAATGTCGTTCCACTTCATAATTGTGTCCCACTTGTTGTTGATTCTTCACAAAAAAATACAGTTTTATATCTTTATGTTTGAAGCCTGAAATGTGGCAAAAGGTTGCAAAGTTCAAGTGGGCCGAATACTTTCGCAAGGCACTGTACATATTTTTCTGAGTTGGGTTTGGTAGACTGGAGGAGATGCATTCATTTAAGCAGTTACCACCTAGAGGACAACAAAGTGTTCAACACACAACTAACACACAATCACAATTTAACAGAAAGGGAAGCATAGAATAATTGTCTCTTTGAAACCCAAACATGGTCAGATATAAACTAAGAACTAGCCTAAACCCAATGAGCAAGGTCTCCCCCAAAAGAGGTGTCCTTTGAGGACTACAAAGAATTTGAGTATGAGAGAGAGCCTCTATATGTGAGCGACACAATCTACATATATTTCTAAGAGAGCTGGAGCGCCCCTATCCAATTCAAGCCATTCCATTATTCAAACCCAGCACTGATTCTTTGTCAATCTTAGGCAGAAATCAATCATTTCCAGAAGGCATCTTTGTTTTGGACCTTCATTTGGATTTCAAATGACTTTGGCTGACAGGCATCCTGGACATTTTCTCCCATTCCATGTTAATCTATGCATCTTCAGTAAGAGGGTTGACGTACTGACTGATAAATAGGAACAGACACAGGCGACAGTGACCTAGGATGTCTGAAACACCTCTGAAGCCTGAATGAATGTAAAACAGCAACAACACACACAGACTGATCCGCTGCCAAAACGCCAGCTCCTCAAAGTTTGTGCTGATTAATATATTTGTTTGGATGTGCCGTCTTCCCCTTGATACTCAAGCTCCTGTTGTTTTATAAAGCCTGTCAGTGAAATGCATTAAAACTCGACTCTCAACTCAAAGCATGGGGAGTCAAATGTAAATGGGCTCGCCGGGAACAAACTGAGTGGAGTGACTATATCCCAACTGCATTCTTTTTACAACATGACTACAGATCCTTTTCTCCTTACAGGAACTAAGCCTCTGTAAATTAAACGCAAATCGAGTGGCAGAACAAACCCGTCTATTTGAAATGTTCTATATGTGTTTCGCACTTTAATATCCCATTTGGATTTGTGATTCTCTATGACACCACAACAATGACAACCTGGAAGTGATGCATTTGGCGGCTTATTATCCACCTATCAAGACAGCAAAAGCGTTCCATAGCAATTTCAAGTTGGATAACACAAAATAGCATAAATGTACCCAAACAAAAGCAGAGTCGTTTGTTATGTATCTCAGGAACCATGTTACAAATGTTAATGGCGGATTAAAAAATATTTCAACTTAGAAGTGAGATAGCAATGTAGCATTATGTCATATTCAGTACACGCTAGAGAGCAAACAGACCTTTCAAAGAAGTTATTAAGCCTAGCCGCAGGAAGTAGGGGTGCTGAGGGTGCTGCAGCACCCCTTGAGAAATATATATTTATTTAAATAGTTCAAAAAAAAATCTGGAGCACGAGGGCTTTATTACTCCTGTATTAGGAGAGACAAATACTCCTCTGCAGAGTGGAGAAATTGTACTACTCATCAACCACCCCCTCTCCCACAACGGATCAGGTGAACTCAGGTGAAAGCTATGATCCTTTATTGATTTCACTTGTTAAATCCACTTCAATCCGTGTAGATAAAGGGGAGAAGGCATGTTAAATAATAATTTTTAAGCCTTTAGTCCAGGGATCATCAACTAGACTTAGCAGCAGGACGATATTTTCGTGAGCGGATGGTCGGGGGCCGGAACAAAGTTACAAATTATTTGTAGACTGCAATTTGACCACAAGAATCCCAAACAGATATAATATTTGACCAAAACATGATCATATCAAACCTTGCATACATTTGTATATGATACAAATGTTTTTACAATCTTATGTCCAACAATGGAAAAGAATGGAAAAGAAACACATATATATATATATATATATATATATATATATATATATATATATATATATATATATATACACACATACATACATACACATATATATATATATACACACAGTACCAGTCAAAAGTTTGGACACACCTTTTTATTTATTTTTACTATTTTCTACATTGTAGAATAATAGCGAAGACATCAAAACTATTAAATAACATATTGAATCATGTAGTAACCAAAAAAAAGAGTTCAACAAATCAAAATATATTTCATATTTGAGATTCATCAAAGTAGCCACCCTTTGCATTGATGACAGCTTTCAGAATGTCTTTCCTTTTAAATGCGTTTGAGTCAATCAGCTGTGTTGTGACAAGGTAGGGGTGGTTTACAGAAGATAGCCCTATTTGGTAAAAGACCAATTCAAGGCACACTTAACCAGCATTATTTACCACAGCATTCTGCAGTGATACACCTTCCCATCTGGTTTGCGCTTAGTGGGACTATCATTTGTTTTTCCAACAGGACAATGACCCAACTCCCCCCCAGGCTGTGTAAGGGCTATTTGACCAAGGAGAGTGATGGAGTGCTGCATCAGATGACCTGGACTCCACAATCACCTGACCTCAACCCAATTGGGATTGTTTGGGATGAGTTGGACGGCAGAGTGAAGGAAAAGCAGCCAACAAGTGCTCAGCATGTGTGGGAACTCCTTCAAGACGGTTGGAAAAGCATTCCAGGTGAAGCTGGTTGAGAGAATACCAAGAGTATGCAAAGTTGTCTTCAAGGCAAAGGGTGGCGTCTTAAAGAATCTTAAATATAAAATAGATTTAGATTTGTTTAACACTTTTTTGGTTACTACGTGATTCCATGTGTTATTTCATAGTTCTGATGTCTTCACTATTGTTAGACAATGTAGAAAATAGTAAAAATAAAGAAGATCCCTTGAATGAGTAGGTGTTTCCAAACTTTTGAATGGTACTGTATTTAAACAAGGTATCTGTTTATTTACTTTTTATAGGTTTGCTAACATTTCTAAAAACCTGTTTACGCTTTGTCATTATGGGCTATTGTGTGTAGATTGATGAGGAAGACGTTTCATTTAAACAGGGGTCTGAATACTTTCCGAATGCACTGTATATACACTACCGTTTAAAAGTTTGGGGTTACTCAGAAATGTCATTGTTTTGTCCATTAAAATAACTTAAAATTTATCAGAAATACAGTGTTGACATTGTTAATGTTGTAAATGACTATTGTAGCTGGAAAAGGCTGATTTTGAATGGAATATCTACATAGGCGTACAGAGTCTCACTATCAGCAACCTAAAAAAGCTAATCCAAGCAGATCATTTTAAAAGTCTAATTGATCATTAGAAAACCCAATTATGTTAGCACAGCTGAAAACTGTGGTGATGATTAAAGAAGCAATAAAACTGGCCTTCTTTAGACTAGTTGAGTGTTTGCAGCATCAGCATTTGTGGGTTCGATTACAGGCTCAAAATGGCCAGAAACAAATAACTTTCTTCTGAATATCATCAGTCTATTCATTCTTGTTTTGAGAAATTAAGGCTATTCCATGCGAAAAATTGCCAAGAAACTGAAGATCTTGTACAACGCTGTGTACTACTTCCTTCACATAACAGTGCAAACTGGCTCTAACCAGAATAGAAAGAGGAGTGGTAGGCCACGGTGCACAACTGAGCAAGACGACAAGTACATTAGAGTGTCTATTTCAAGAAAGAGACACCTCACAAGTCCTGGCAGCTTCATTAAATAGTACCCGCTAAACACCAGTATCACCATCAACAGAGAAGAGGTTACACCGGGATGCTGGCCTTCTAGGCAGAGTCCCTCTGTTCAGTGTCTGTGTTCTTTTGCCCATCTTAATCTTTTCTTTTTATTTCCTGAGTCTGAGATATGGCTTTCTCTTTGCAACTCTGCCTAGAAGGCCAGCATCCCAGAGTCGCAACTAGCCAGCATCCAGATACTCAACTAGTCTAAAGGCGGTCAGTTTTATTGCTTCTTTAATCAGAACAACAGTTTTCAGCTGTGCTAACATAATTGTAAAAGGGTTTTCTAATGATCAATTAGCCTTTTAAAATTATAAACTTGGATTAGCTAACAACGTGGCGGCAGGTAGCCTAGTGGTTAGAGCGTTGGACTAGTAACCGAAAGGTTGGAAGATCGAATCCCCGAGCTGACAAGGTCTGTCGTTCTGCCCCTGAACAAGGCAGTTAACCCACTGTTCCTAGGCCATCATTGAAAATAATAATTTGTTCTTAATTAACTGACTTGCCAAGTTAAATAAAGGTTTAACAATAAATGTCCTATTGGAACACCTACTCATTCAAGGGTTTTTCCTTATTTTCTACATTGTAGAATAATAGCGAAGACATCAAAACTATGAAATAAACATGGAATCATGTAGTAAACAAAAAAGTGTTAAACAAATAGCCACCCTTTGCCTTGATGGCAGCTTTGCACACTCTTGGCATTCTTTCAACCAGCTTCGTCATTGTGTCACCTGGAATGCATTTCAATTAACAGGTGTGCCTTGTTAAAAGTTCATTTGTGTAATTTCTTTCCTTCTTAATGCGTTTGAGCCAATCAGTTGTGTTGTGACAAGGTAGGGGGGTAAACAGAAGATAGCCCTATTTGGTAAAATACCAAGTCCATATTTTAGCAAGAACAGCTCACATAAGCAAAGAGAAGCGACAGTTCATCATTACTTTAATTTGTATTTAACCTTTATTTAACCAGAAAAGCCCATTGAGACCCAGAGTCTATATTTAAAGGGAGATCTGGCCAAGAAGGCAGCAACAATCAATTCATTAAATAATTAAAACATATAACACATGATCCAGCCTAAAAATAATTTACACTCCTCCGTAAACAGTCTCCCATCAATATTTTAAATTCATTCAGTGGCACTAACATATCTAGATGAAGCATGGATTGTAGAATATTCCATGTCTTTGGTGCACAAGAAGAGAAGGTAGTCTTGCCTAATACTGTGCATGTCCTGGGGACTTTAAGTAGTAACCACCTAGCAGACTGAGTATGGTAACTGGTGGTGGTGAAGCAGACCAGATTACAAAGGTAAAGATGGAGTTTACCCAAAAGGGCTTTGTAGATGAACACATATAAATGTATCTTTCTGCTCATATAAAGTGAGGTCCAACCTACCATTTGGTACAAGGTGCAATGGTGGATAAGTGACTTGGCATTTTTAATAAAGCGCAAGGATGCATGATAAACGGAGTCCAGTCTCTGTAAGATGGAGGAGGTTGCATGCATATGTAACCGATGTGAACGCTAACTAGCTAGCCATTTCACATTGGTTACAACAAGTCACCATAATCAATTACAAAGAGAAAAGTGGCCCGAACAAGCTTCTTTCTAGCCATAAGCGGGAAGCAAGCCTTATTACGAAACGAAAAACCCAATTTCAATTTAAGCTTTGTCCCAAGATAATCCACATGAACTTTAAAGGACAACTTGTCATCCAAACATATACCTAGGTATTTGTAGGATGACACTTTTTCAATGGATAAGCCACCAGATGTGACAATGCTAACCTTCTCTGGCAGAGTTCTAGCTCTGGTAAAGGCCATGAATTTAGTTTTTTGTACATTCAAGACCAGTATGAGACCATAGAGGGAGGCCTGCAGTGACTGAAAAGAAGTCTGGAGCTCTTCAACAGACTGAATCAGAAGGAGCACATGAATATATGACTGTATCATCTGCATATAGATGCAACTTTGCTGGTTGCATCCCATTTCCAAAATCATTAATAAAAATTGAGAACAACACAGGAGCTAAAATGGAACCCTGGGGCACAACCTCTATTCATCTCAAGAAAGATAGACTTGTGATTGTCAGTATATACACATTGGGTTCTGCCCCTTCACTGAGACCAACGTTTGAGTCTAGCTAGCAACAATTCATGGTCAACTGAATCAAAAACCTTTAAAAATCCAAACAGAGCAGCAATGTTGCTTTTTACCAAGTGCATTATTTGAGCTCGTCAGTCTGTGTTGGTAATCCTGTTGAATACAGCTCTTTTTATGTATTGTGTAATGGAGCTGCATAAATGTTGCTCTCCAGTTTCTGGAGGATCAACCTTTGAAATCAGTGGAATTACAGTATGATAGCCAAAGAGATGGAGAAAACACCTGTCTCCGGATTACATCTTCAAATTAAGGGCAACCATGGTATGGTATTCCTGACAGGGAGAGGCGTCCATCATGCATGATGATGTATACAGGTCAGATAACTAGCTACATTTTCAGATATTACACATTTCTAATTTTGACAGAAAGTAGTTTAATTTCAAGCTAAAGTGTACTGTTAGCTAGCTAGCTAATGTTAGCTGGCTGGCTCGTTAGCTAACGTTACGTGACGTGTGTGATCTTAACTTCTCTGGGGTAGAGGGCAGAATTGAGAATTTTGGATGAAAAGCGTGCCCAAATTAAGCCATAAAAGCTAGAATATGCATATAGTTAGTAGATTTTGATAGACAACACTCTGAAGTTTCTCAAACTGTTTGAATGATGCCTGTGAGTATAACAGAACTCATATGGCAGGCAAAAAACTGAGAAAAAAATCCGACCAGGAAGTGGGAAATCTGAGGTTTCTAGTTTTTGAACTCAGCACCTATCGAATACACAGTGGGATATTGGTCATTTTGCACTTCCTAAGGCTTCCACTAGATGTCAACAGTCTTTAGAAACTTGTTTGATGGTTCTACTATAAAGGAGGGTGGAATGAGAGGGGATTGAGTCAGAGGTCTGCCAAAAGCCACAAGCTCATTCTCGCGCGCTCACGTGAAAGGTAGCTGCGATCCACTTAATTTCTGAAGACAAAGGAATTCTCCGGTTGGAATATTATTGAAGATTTATGTTAAAAACATCCTAAAGATTGATTCCATACGTAACATTACACCTGGTTGGTTACCTCCCAGCATTGTGGCATTGTTAGCACTTTGTACATTGTTGATGAACTAGCTAACATTAGCTGGCTGGCTCGTTAGTTAACATTACGTGACTTGTGTGATCTGAAATGTTGTTTACCTAGCTAGGTTTATTGTTTACCTAGCTAGCTAGCTAGCTATATGTCTTAAGATAGATAGCAAACGTTAGCTGGCTGGTTCTCTGGAATACTTTATTATTATAGCGTAATGAAAATGTTGCCAGAGCTGGTTAGGGAGTTTTCATGTTATCCAGAGGTAAACAAATCATTGGCCAGAGTGTCAAGTGTTGGCTCTAAGAGCAAAACGAGATGGTGGGGCTAAAGCTTAAGAAGGCGCTGAATGGGTGTAGACAAAGAAGAGCTCTTCACCTGATACCAAAATATTCAAAGGTTATTTTCTCGAAAGTAAGTTTATTAGTTGATCAACTTTCAAAGCACAATTACTTTTCCATTGTTACTCAAATGAAGTGTATTATATACCATTTAGTAGCTCTGAGTCTCTACTTTTATCCAATGTAAGAAACACCATTTCACATTTTGCTACATAAGACCGAATCCAGGTGGTGAGACACATTTGACCAAAAAGGAGACTGACGGAGTGCTGCATCAGATGATCTGACCTCCACGATCCCCCGACCACAACCAAATTGAGATGGTTTGGGATGAGCCGGAACGCAGAATGAAGGAAAAGCAGCCAACAAGTGCTTAGCATACGTGAGAACTCCTTCAAGACTGTTGTAAAAGCATTCCAGGTGAATCTGGTTGAGAGAATGCCAACAGTGTGCAAAGCTGTTATTAAGGCAAAGTGTGGCTAGTTGAAGAATCTTAAATATACCTCTTAAGGATCCACACCTTTTTTTCAATTTTCACCTAAAATGACATACCCAAATCTAACTGCCTGTAGTTCGGGACCAGAAGCAAGGATATGCATATTCTTGATACCATTTGAAAAGAAAAACTGAAGTTTGGGGAAATGTGAAATGAATGTAGGAGAAAATAACACATTGGATCTGGTAAAAGATAATACAAAGAAAAAACATGCACATTCTTTTTTGTACTATCATCTTTGAAATGCAAGAGAAAGGCCATAATGTTTTATTCCAGCTCAAGCGCATTTAAAATTTTGGCGACAAGACGGCAGCAGTGTATATGCAAAGTTTAGACTGATCCAATTAATCATCGCATTTCTGTTCCAAATTGTGTATCAAGACTGCCCAAATGTAACTAATTGGTTTATATCTGTGCAATTTCCTCAAACAATAGCATGCAAATAGTCCGGGTTGCCATTTGATCAGCTGTTCAGGAGTGTCTTACGGATTGGGGGTAGAAGCTGTTTAGAAGCCTCTTGGACCTAGACTTGGCGCTCCGGTACCGCTTGCCATGCTGTAGCAGAGAGAACCGTCTATGACTGGGGTGGCTGGAGTCTGACAATTTTTAGGGCCTTCCTCTGACACTGCCTGGAATAGGTCCTGGATGGCA
The DNA here is from genome assembly GCF_013265735.2 of Oncorhynchus mykiss. Classification (NCBI taxonomy): domain Eukaryota; kingdom Metazoa; phylum Chordata; class Actinopteri; order Salmoniformes; family Salmonidae; genus Oncorhynchus; species Oncorhynchus mykiss. Next base: position 8,905,904 of record NC_048588.1, on the reverse strand, counting down.
GGAAGCTTGGCCCCAGTGATGTACTGGGCCATTTGCACTACCCTCTGTAGTGCCTTGCGGTTGGAGGCCGAGCAGTTGCCATACCAGGCAGTGATGCAACCAGTTAGAATGCTCTCGATGGTGCAGCTGTAAAACCTTTTGAGGATCTGTGGACCCATGCCAAATCTTCTCAGTCTCCTGAGGAGGAATAGGTTTTGTCATGCCCTCTTTACGACTGTCTTGGTGTGCTTGGACCATATTAGTTTGTTGGTGATGTGGACACCAAGCAACTTGAAGCTCTCAACCTGCTCCACTACAGCCCCTTCGATTAGAATGGAGGTGTGCTCGTTCCTCCTTTTCCTGTAGTCCACGATCAACGCCTTAGTCTTGATCACGTTGAGGGAGAAGTTGTTGTCCTGGCACCACACGGTCAGGTCTCTGACCTCTCCATATAGGCTGTCTCATCGTTGTCGGTGATCAGGTCTACCACTGTTGTGTCATCAGCAAACTTAATGATGGTGTTGAATCGTGCCTGGCCGTGCAGTCATGAGTGAACAGGGAGTACAGGAGGGGACTGAGCACGCACCCCTGAGGGACCACCGCGTTGAGGATCAGCGTGGCGGATGTGTTGTTACCTACCCTTTCGACCTGGGGGCGGCCCGTTAGGAAGTCCAGCATCCAGTTGCAGAGGGAGGTGTTCAGTTCCAGGGTCCTTAGCTTAGTGATGAGATTTGAGGGCACTGTTGTGTTGAACGCTGAGCTGTAGTCAATGAATAGCATTCTCACATAGGTGTTCATTTTGTCCAGGTGAGAAAGGGTAGTGTGGAGTGCAATTGAGATTGCATCAACTGTGGATATGTTGGGGAGGTATGCACATTTTGTGGGTCTAGGCTATCTGGAGAAATGGTGGTGATGTCGGCCATGACCAGCCTTTCAAAGCATTTCATGGCTACAGACGTGAGTGCTATGGGTCGGTAGTCATTTAGGCAGGTTACCTTAGTGTTCTTGGGCACAGGGACTATGGTGGTCTGCTTGAAGCACGTTGGTATTACAGACTCAGACAGGGAGAGGTTGAAAATGTCAGTGAAGACACTTGCCAGTTGGTCGGAATACACGTCCTGGTAATCCGTCTGGCCCTGCGGCCTTGTGAATGTTGACCTGTTTAAAAGGTCTTACATCGGCTGCGGAGAGCGTGATCCCACAGTCGTCTGGAACAGCTGAAGCTCTCATGCATGTTTCAATGTTACTTGCCTCGAAGCAAGCATAGGAGTTATTTAGCTCGTCTTGTAGGCTTGTGTCACTGGGCATCTCTCGGCTGTGCTTCCCTTTGTAGTCTAATAGTTTGCAAGCCAGGCCACATCCGACGAGCATCGGAGCCGGTGTAGTGCGATTCGATCTTAGTCCTGTATTGACGCTTTGCCTGTTTGATGGTTTGTCGTCAGAGGGCATCGCAGGATTTCTCATAAACTTCCGGGTTAGAGTCCCGCTCCTTGAAAGCAGCTCTACCCTTTTAGCTCAGTGCGAATGTTGCCTGTAATCCATGGCTTCTGGTTGGGGTATGTACGTACCATCACTGTCGGGATGACGTCCTCAATGCACTTATTGATAAAGCCAATGACTGATGTGGTGTACTCCTCAATGCCATCGGAGGAATCCCGGAACATATTCCAGTCTGTGCTAGCAAAATAGTCCTTTACTTTAGCGTCTGCTTCATCTGACCACTTTTTTATAGACCGAGTCACTTGTGCTTCAGCTTTAGTTTTAGCTTGAAAGCAGGAATCAGGAGGATCTAATTATGGTAAGATTTGCCAAATGGAGGATGAGGGAGAGCTTTGTACACGTCTCTATGTATGGAGCAAAGGGGGTTTGGAAATGTTTTCCCTCTGGTTGCACATTTAACATGCTGATAGAAATGAGGTAAAACTGATTTAAGTTTCCCTGCATTATAAGCGGCCACTAGGAGCGCAGTCTCTGCGTGAGCATTTTCCTGTTCGCTTATGGCAGTATACAGCTCATTGAGTGCGGTTTTAGTTCCAGCATCGGTCTGTGGTGGCATGTAGACAGCTACGAAAAATACAGATGAAAACTCTCTAGGTAGATAGTGTGGTCTACAGCTTATCATGATACTCTACCTCAGGGGAGCAAAACCTTCCTTAGATATTGTACACCAGCTGTTGTTTACATATATGCATAGGCCCCCACCCCGTGTCTTACCAGAGGCTGCGGTTCTATCCTGCGGATAGAGTGTATAACCTGCCAGCTGTATGTTCTTAATGTCATTGTTCAGCCACTACTCTGAAGATATTAGTTTTTAATGTCCCGTTGTTAGGACATACATACTTTCAGTTCGTTCCATTTATTTTCCAGTGATTGAACGTTAGCTAGCAGGACTGAATGCAAAGGCAGATTATCCACTCGTTGCCTGATCCTCACAAGGCACCCTGATATTTTTCCGCAAAATCAATTTTTTTCTCAAGTGAATGACGGGGATCTGGGCCTGGTCTGTAGTATATCCCTCCCGTCCGACTCATTGAAGAAAAACTATTTGTCTAATCTGAGGTGAGTAATCGCAGTTCTGATGTCCAAAAGCTCTTTTTGGCCAGAAGAGACGGTAGTAGCAACATTATGTCCAAAACAAGTTACGAAAAACGCAAAAAAACAACATGGTTGGTTAAGAGCAGATAAGACGGCAGCCATCCCCTCCGGTGCAATCATGATTTGTACACTCAGTGTAGAGAATAACATAATTGTCTCGATCGTCGTAAAGAGGAGACCAAGGCACAGCGTGAGTAGAGTTCCACATAATTTTAATCAACTGAAACTCACCTAACAAAAACAACCAACCGACCGACCGACCAAAATGTGACGCTACTGGTGTGCACACAGGCACCTAACTGTATACAAGATCCCACAAACACAAAGGGGAAATGGCTACCTAAATATGATCCCCAATCAAAGTCAACGATACACAGCTCTCTCTGATTGGGAACCATATCAGGCCAACATAGAATTACAAAAACCCCTAGACCTACCGAAACCCTAAACATACAAAAACCCTAGACAATACAAACTAGCGTACCCACCCTAGTCACACCCTGACCTAACCAAAATATAAAGAAAACAGAGATATCTCAGATCAGGGCGTGACAATAATGTGCCTAAGCCAGCCATCTAAGTGCTTTATGCAGTGATAACCATAGTTACCAAACTATTTGCCACTGAATACAAAATAAGCTAAATATATTCTCTCCCCCAAAAGTGCTAGTGATGAGGATTTGAGTGCCTAGCTTGCCTCTGCTTCCCCCTTCTCTCCCCATGAGTGAACTGCATCATTAGGACTGCATTATTAGGAAAACTCAACTATGCAATATGCCATCCACTCCAATGAGCATTCCCATTTGCTGACACACACTTCCTTTAGCTGATGAGTCATGAACCGCCAAAGTCAAACTCCTCAGCAGTTTCCAAATAAGACCATCAAATTCAAAAATGTCTGCCCCTTCACTACAGCACTTTCAATTATACGGAAAGTGGTCCCTGGAATGCAGAAGTTGGGCTTGGACTATTGGAAGAACCCAAGCCATTGAACTGTATGTTGCATGAGCAGTTGTAGTTTAATGTGCAATTTTGGGAAAAAATACACACACAGAACAGTTTATTAGGTACACCTCCCCGTTCACAAAAAATGTATCGCTCCAACAGACAGTGAGTCACGTGGCCGTGGTTTGCTATATAAAGCAGGCAGACAGACCGAGGCATTCAGTTACTGTTCGTTTGAACGTTAGAATGGGCAAAACGAGTGACCTAAGTGACTTGGAATGTGGAATGATCGTCGGTGCCAGGCCTGCTGGATCCAGTATCCCAGAAACGTCCGCCCTCCTGGGCTTTTCACGCATGACAGTCTCTACACAGGTTTTCCGAGAATACTGCGACAAACAAAAAACATCCAGTAACCATCCTGAAATTGAGATGCACACCCTTTGTTCAGCACAGTCAGGGCAGGGACTCTACAAGGTGTCGAAAGCATCCAACAGGGATGCTGGCCCATGTTGACTCCAAAGCGTTCTGTTGTGCCAAGTTGGCTGGATGTCCTTTGGGTGGTGGACCATTCTTGATACACACGGGAAAACTTTTGCTTGTGAAAGTTCTTGACCCACTCAAACCGGTGCGCCTGGCACCTACTACCATAACCTGTTCAAAGACACTGTAATCTTTTGTCTTGCCCATTTACCCTTTGAATGGCACACACACACAGTCCTATGTCTTAATTGTCTCAAGGCTTAAAAATCATTCTTTAACCGGACATCTACATTGATTGAAGAGGATTTAACAGGTGACATCAAAAGGAGATCATAGCATTTACCTGGAATCACCTAGTCAGTTTGTCATGGAAAGAGCAGGTGTTTCAAATGTGTTGTATACTCAGTGGCTTCGGAAAGTATTTAGACCCCTTGACATTTTTCACATTTTGTTACGTTCCAGCCCTATTCTAAAATGGATTAAATCGAAACAAATCCTTAGCAATTTACACACAATACCCCATAATGACAAAGCAAAAACAGTAAAAAGAAAAAAAAAATCAAATGTATGAAAAAACAAATATATATATATCTTACTTACATAAGTATTCAGACACTTTGCTATGAGACTGGAAATTTATCTCAGGTGCATCCTTTTTCCATTGATCATCCTTGAGATGATTCTACAACTTGGAGTCCACCTGTGGTAAATTCAATTGATTTGACATGATCTGGAAAGGCACACACCTGTCTATAAGGTCCCACAGTTGACAGTGCATGTTAGAGCAAAAACCAAGCCATGATGTCAAAGGAATTGTCTGTAGAGCCCCGAGACATGATTGTGTCGAGTCACAGATCTGGGGAAGGGTACCAAAAAATGTCTACAGCATTGAAGGTCCCCAAGAACACAGTGGCCTCCTTCACTCTTAAATGGAAGAAGTTTGGAACCACCAAGACTCTTCCTAGAGCTGGCCGCCCGGCCAAACTGAGCAATCGGGGGAGAAGGACCTTGGTCAGGGAGGTGACCAATAACCCAGTGGTCACTCTTACAGAGCTCTAGAGTTCCTCTGTGGAGATGGGAGAAGCTTCCAGAAGGACAACCATCTCAGCAGCACTTCGACATAGTGGCTTGGTTTTTGCTCTGACATGCACTGTCAACTGTTGGAACTTACATAGATAGGTGTGCGCCTTTCTAATTAATTCAATTTGGACTCCAATCAAGTTGTAGAAACATTGAGGATGATCAAATGAAACAGGAGTCTGAATACTGAATACTGAATACTGAATTAAGTAAATAATGTATTTGTATTTATTTTTAATACATTTGCAAACATTTCTAAAAACCGCGATGAGACATCCCTACCGGCCAAACTTGACTAACCCGGACAACGCTAGGCCAATTGTGCTTCGCTCTACGGACCTCTACGGCCGGCTGCGGCAGAGCCTGGGCGCGAACCCAGAGTCTCTGGTGGAACACTGCGATGCAGTGCCCGAGACCACTGCGCCACCCGGGAGGCCCATTGAAATACATTTTAGAGTAAGGCTGTAATGTAACAAGATGTGGAAAAAGGGAAGGGGTCTGAATACTTCACGAATGCACTGTATATATATTGAGATTGATGTATTGATCGGGTAGATTCAAGGTGACTGAGTCAATGTGTACATGCATGCAGTGAGCCTATTCATGGACATAATCTAATACTAAAAATACAGTTTATCACAGACGGTGATGCAGAGCTATTTAAATGGAAATTCTCTGCTGAGGAGAGAGTATTTACAAAAGGAAATGCCCCATCCATTTGATAAACAGACATCAGAGGAGAACTCTTTGCAACAATGACATTCAATTACTGTGAAATTACGAGGCAGGCAGCTAGGTTATTTGACAGACAGATCTCATTTGCTCTGACATGTTTTTACATTTCTAGTTAACCATTGTTGTAAATAGGGCGAGTGAAATAAAAGCATGGACATTCCATTGGTAGGAGTATAAGGACATTTACAGAAACCTCTAAGCACTTGAGAGGTACAGGTACTGTAAGGTTGAGCAGGGGCTACTACAATGTGTCAAAAGAAGTATCCCTGGTCCTCCAAAGTAGGATGTAAGAGGACCAATCTCTAACCAGGGGAGGCAGTGGATTTAACACCAGATGGAGTGTACAGATCTGCTACATAGGAGTTCCAGATGTTTCTCTAACGTATCTGTTCTTTGCTATTACACAAAATTATAGTCAAAATCAAATGATAATTTCTAGCAAGATTGGTTGATTAAAGGTCAACTTGTGCTAAATAATCCATCTGATTACTCAAATCAAAACATTAAAGGGAAAGTGTGAGATTCTGGAAATTCTGTTTTTCAGAGTAAGATGAACCATGGATATCATTTTTTATGTCTCAGCATCGGGTTTAAAGAAAGAAGGCAGAGGAACGCTAGTGGTACCTGTAGACTTCCAGTCATTGCGCTAATGCTAGTTAGCATTGGCTTTTGAAATGACCTCTCTTTATACTGCAGGTTGAGACATAAGAGTTCATCCGACTCTGGATAAGTAGAAAATCGTAGAAAACCTCTCACTATCCCTTTAATAATCTAAACAGTTTTAGAATGTATTCATTTTGAAGTGGTATCCATGCTGCTATCATAGAGTACAGTACTTCTGGAGATGACTACTGTTGGAGTGAACTCCCTGAGGGAAAATGCGTAGTGTAATGGCGCCGGAGGGGATGGCTGACGTTTTACGGACTCCTAACCAATATTGTGCTATTTTGTGTGTTTTTTCACATTGTTTATTATTTATTTTGTACATAATGTTGCTGCTATCTTCTCTTATGACCGAAAAGAGTTTCTGGATATCAGAACAGTGATTACTCACCTCAAACTGTACAAAGATTTTTTCTTTAATGAGTTTGACGGAAGGATATACCGTTTCTCCAGGACCAGGCCCAAATCCCCATCATGAGCATGAAGAAAAGATGGAGATACAGAGGGTGCAGATCTGGGTGCCTTTGTGAGAATTCGTGGGCAAGTGGGTAACCCGCCTCTACCATCCATTCTATTGGCCAACGTGCAATCACTGGAGAATAAACTGGATGAGCTCCATTCGAGACTATCCTACCAATGGGACATTAAAAATGAATATCTTACGTTTTACCGAGTTGTGCCTGAACGACGACATGGATAATATACAGCTGGCTGGGTTTTCTGTGCATCGGCAGGACAGAACAGCTACGTCCAATAAGACAAGAGTTGGAGGTGTGTGTCAAAAAAAGCTGGTGCGCGATGTCTAATATTAAGGTCTCAAGGCATTGCTCGCCTGAGATAATGTGGTCTATCTACCAAGAGTTTCCATTTATATTTTTTGTAGCTTTCTATTTACCACCACAAACTGATGCTGGCACTAAAACCGCACTCAACAAGCTGTATCAGGCCATAAGCAAACAAGAAAATGCTCATCCAGACGTGGCGCTCCTAGTGGCACGGGACTTTAATGCAGGCAAACACATCCATTTTACCTCATTTCTACCAGAATGTCACATGTGGAACCAGAGAAAAAATTAACTCTAGAGCACCTTTACTCCACAGACAGAGCCGCGTTCAAAGCTCTCCCTCACCCTCCATTTGGCAAATCTGACCATAATTCTATCCTCCTGATTCCTACGTACCAGTGACTCGCTCAGTACGGAAGTGCTCAGATGTTTTGGATGCCACGCTACAGGACTGTTTTGCTAGCACAGACTGGAATGTGTTCTGGGAATCATCCAATGGTATTGAAGAGTATACCACCTCAGTCACTGGCTTCATAAAGAAGTGCATCGATGACGTTGTCCCCACAGTGACCGTACATACATACAGAACCAGAAGCCATGGATTACAGGCAACATCCGCACTGCGCTAAAGGCAAGAGCTGCCGCTTTCAAGGAGCGGGACTATAATCCGGATGCTTATAAGAAATCCCGTTATGTCCATAGAGGAACCATCAAACAGACAAAGCGTCAACACAGGACTGATATTGAATCCTACTACACCGGCTATGACGCTCGTTTGATGTGGCAGGGCTTGCAAACTATTACCGACTACAAAGGGCAACCCAACAGTGAAATGCCCAGTGACGCGAGCCTACCAGACAGGCTAAATGCCTTTTATCGCTTTGAGGCAAGCAACACAGATGACACAATCTCAATCCACACTGCCCTTTCCCCAAATGGACAAAAGGAACACCTACTTGTATGTGAGAATGCTGTTCATTGACTACAGCGCAGCTTTTAACACCATAGTGCCCACAAAGCTCATCACTAAGATAAGGACCCTGGGACTAAACACCTTCCTCTGCAACTGGATCCTGGACTTCCATTGTCCGCCAGGTGGTAAGAGTAGACAACAACACATCTGTCACGCTGATCCTGAACAAGTGGGCTCCTCAGGGGTGCGTGGTTAGTCCCCTCCTGTTCTCCCTGTTTACCCACGACTCTGTGGCCATGCAAAACTTCAACACCATCATTATGTTTGCTAACGGTGGTAGGCCTGATCACTGATAATGACGAGACAGCCTATAGGGAGGAGGTCAGAGACCTGGCAGTGTGGTGCCAGGACAACAACCTCTCCCTCAATGTGAGCAAGACAAAGGAGTTGATCGCGTACTACAGGAAAAGGAGGACCGAACACGCCCCCGTTCCCATTGACGGAGCTGTAGTGGAGCGGGTGGAGAGTTTCAAGTTCCTTGGTGTCCTAATCACCAACAAACTATCATGGTCCAAACACACCAAGACAGTCGTGAAGAGGGCATGACAACGCCTTTTCCCCCTCAGGAAACTGAAAAGATTTGGCATGGGACCACAGAGCCTCAAAAAGTTCTACAGCTGCACCATCGAGAGCATCCTGACCGGTTGCATCCCCACAGAGGGTAGTGTGTACGGCCCAGTACATCACTGGTGCCAACCTTCCGGCCATCCAGGACCTATATACTGTACAGGTTTGTCGAAAACTAATCTGGCATTTCCCAGTATATAAAGCACATATATTTTATTATAGCCTTATATGGGGTTGAGGCCTTGTTCTTATGCTCAGAGTCAAGTAGATTCTGAAATGTGTTGGAAAATAAAGCTGCACAATGAAAGAAAATAATCAGTTTTAATGAGACAAGCATGCGAATGAAACAAATCTAATATAATTAGAAATAATATTCGGCAAAAATGTTTTCAAATTCATTGCGTACCTCGGAATTCCGAGAGAGATTATTGCGTCTCCGATTTTGTGGGGGAGGTGGATTTCTAATCTCTCTCTGTCACACTTCATTTAGCCTATTAATTAACAACTAATCTCTATACTGGACTGGAAACCAAATTAAGCATTTTGGTTGGTTCATTTAGGGGTTTGTGCATGCTATCTACAGCCCTCAGTCATGCGAAGGAACAAAACTGCTCGATAGCAGTTTATTTTACTTCTCCCAAACAAATAAATAATTATGTCAATCATCCACTCAATGACACAAAAAAAACATGAATACTCATTTAGATTTAATTTATTTTATTTAATCTTTATTTAACTAGGCAAGTCAGTTAAGAACAAATTCTTATTTACAATGGCGGCCTACCAAAAGGCCTCCTGCGGGAACGGGGGCCTGGGATGAAAATAAATAAATAAATACAATATAAATATAAATATTGGACAAAAATCATAGTGGTTTCCCAGTACACCATGACAGCTTCTGAAGTAGGCATTTGTGTTTCAATACACATACTAATATTGACATAATATTGATGTGTATATTGAATTGTCTACCGGGCTCATCTGCATGTCAAAATATAGATGAAATAAATTAAATATATTCACCTGACCATTGTTGTGGAAAAACAGTTGAAGACTGAGTTGTGAAAAACCCATACTACACTACCATCGGCATGTAAATCACCATGTATAATACATCTAGGTGTGCAGATCAGCAATTCACAAGACAAGAGCTCATCATGCATTTTCTAAACAATACTGCTCTACATCCACAGGCTTTGGGGTACTTGAAGGAATGTGGTAAAATGCCACATTTAGAAAAGGTAGAATAGGTAGACTAACTATTTAACTAACTAACTATAGCCTCCCTAAAGGACATCATATTATTTCCCATGAGCCATCATGTATCAGTGTTCATGCCGATATGCCCTAGGTGTGCTACAGAATCTCAGCATGCCTTGTCAAAGCCAAAATAGCTAACTTGGCAAGTGTGTGTGGTCAGGTCTAAGCCAACATCCATACCATGCTTGCCTATGGTAAGAAGACTCTGTCAGGAGAAGACCCTGTTGAACATTTCAACAGAGCAATGCAGCCAATCTCAGAGATATTTCTATCCATATCCAGTCCGAGCTACAGTAGCCCTGGCAGCAGCGGGGAAGAGAGACCACTCCAGCTCCATTCCTTTTTCATCATCAGACATTTCTATTTTCTATTCCAGGAGGGCCTCCTTAGTGCGTCGGGCCAGGGACCGGTGACAAAGCTGGGAATCAATGGAGAGGGGCTTCCTTTCTCTCTGTAAATGCCAGATCACCACGGCTGAGCCAGAGAGGCTATTGTGTGGTCAGGCACTATTTACAGTCAGACTGAGAAAAATATGAAATGTGGAGATGGAGAAAATAGAAGGCTCTTACGAGGCTGGGGACAATTATTCAAAGGCTTGTCGAAACAACTAACCGCTACATGCAACACATGTGTTTACTGATATGCAGCATGAGTTGCATTGTGGTCTATTACTGATTACCCTGGGAAATCCATCAAGTTATTACACCCCTACATTGCTCCCTGTCCTTTGTTTTCCAAACCATTGATCCCCACTGTGAAAGATATCCAAAGATACAGCCAATTCCAATGCAAGGTAAGATACCATCATGGCTTTTGTTATTTGAAACCTTGACTGTTTTGAACAGACTCATCTCTGGTGGCTTTGCTGATTTATCCATGCTCTTTCATTTGGTTTACATATGGATGCACTTGGATAAACTCCTGAGCCTTAAAACGTAAGCCAATCTACGGCTTCAAGTTGTATGACTTGTTTGGTTCCAGCTACGCTAGATAAACAACCTTATCCATTAGCAAGAGGTCATTGTAAAAGCCATTCTGCATGTCTGTCTACAAAGAACTCACGCCTAATAAACAATCTATTGTTTCCAAGACAATGAGAGAAGTAAAGCCACACAGAGATAGTAGAAAACAACTCGCCCTGAGTTTATATTGACCAAAGAAAGAACAAGTACATGCCATACTAGTTAGAAAAATATGAACACAAAAGCAGAGGAACTTTTCAAAAGGCTTAGCATTTGTCAACCTTGAGAGGCTTAAAGGGAAACTTCAGAATTTTGGCAATGAACTCGTGGATACCATTTTTATGTCTCAGCATCCATTTTTAAGGAAGTTACTAACTAGCAGTAGCATAATGACTGGAAGTCTATGGTTACTCCCAGCATGCTAGTAGATACCAGTCATTGTGCTAACACTAGTTAACATTAGCTCACAAAACTACTGGATGCAAAAACATACAAATAGTATCCATAAGTTCATGAGACTCTTGGGAAGTAGACATCTCAAAGTATCCCTTACATTTTATTTTGACCTGAATCACCTTACATACCCCTGGAGAGTAGTTGTTCAGCACGTGTCAAACTCATTCCATGGAGGGCTGAGTGTATGCAGGTTTTCGCTGCACCCTTGTACTTGATTGATGAATTAAGATCACTAAATATTAAGGAACTCCCCTCACCTGGTTGTCTAGGTCTGAATTGAAAGGAAAAAAACCTGCAGACACTCAGCCCTCCGTGGAATGAGTTTGACACCCCTGTTGTAAAGCATTTATGGATTTAAGCAAGAATAAGCAATATCTTTAAGGCTCTAATATCTATTAAAGATTAATATTAGCTCTGAACTGAGAGATTCATACGGACACAGATACTAGCCAGCATATCTACACTACACTGTTTATTAGATACACCCACCTAGTACCAGGTTGGACTATCCACCTCCAGAACAGACTGAATTCTTCAGGCTTGGATTCCTCAAGGTGTGGCATTCAAATGTTGATCAATTGGTAGCAAGGGAATAAACATGTGCCAGGAAAACATTTCACACACCATTACACCACCAAGCAGGATCAGGCCATGGACTCGTACTGCTTACGCCAAATCCTGACTCTGCCATCAGCGTGACGCAACAGGAACCGGAATCAGTCCGACCAGGCAATGTTTTTCCACCCCTCAATTGTCCAGTGTTGGTGATTGCGTGCCCACTGGAGCAGCTTCTTCTTTTTAGCCAACAGGAGTGGAACCCGGTGTGGTCGTCTGCTGCAACAGGCCATCCGTGACAAGGGCCAAACTATTTTCATGAACGGGTTAGTGTACCTAGTAAACTAGCCATTGAGTGTATAACAGATACAACACTAGGGTAAATCTTTAAGTTCATGATGCCTGTTTTTTTAGATAAATAACACAAATATTTGACAATTATATTATATACAGTATATTGATAGAGGGTTATACTGTAACTGTAGATTCCCCTAGTTCCATTATTCAAACCACATAATTAGTCTAATTAAATCAGAACTGCATTCACAGGGAGGTGGGTATACTAAGCAGGCCAAGATTTGTGTACTGTATTCAAAGGAAGATGTAGAGCAGCATGGTTACCTCTTATTAATGCAGATGTCAAAACACACTCCCCTGCTCGCTTTCATTGACATAGATATTCTAGATTGACTCTGCCAGCCCTCCTGAGGAGCCTTCCTTGGTATACAGTGCATTCAGAAAGTATTCAGACCCCTTGACTTTTTTAAAATTTTGTTACGTTACAAGCTTATTCTAAAATTGATGAAATTGTTTTTTCCCCCTCATCTACATACCCCATAATTACAAAAACAGGGTTTAGAAATGTTTCCAAATACATAAAATAAAAATAACTGAAATATCACATTTACATAAGTATTCAGACCCTTTACTCAGTATTTTGTTGAAGCACCTTTGGCAGCGATTACAACCTTGAGTATTCTTGGGTATGAACCTACAAGCTCGGCACACCTGTATTTGGGGAGTTTCTCCCATTCCTCTCTGCAGATTCTCTCAAACTCTGTCAGATTGGATGGGGAGAGTCACTGCACAACTAATTTTAAGGTCTCTCCAGAGATGTTAGATCAAGTTCAAGTCCGGGCTCTGGATGGGCCACTCAAGGACATTGAGATACTTGTCCCGAAGCCCCTCCTGCATTTTCTTGGCTGTGTGCTTACGGTCATTGTCCTGTTGGAAGGTGAACCTTCGACCCAGTCGGAGGTCCTGAGCGCCCTGCTCCTGGAGCAGGTTTTCATCAATGAGTTCTCTGTACTTTGCTCAGTTCATCTTTCCCTCGATCCTGACTAGTCTCCAACTTCCTTCCGCTGACAAACATCCCCACAGCATGATGCTGCCACCACCATGCCTCACCGTAGGGATGGTGCCAGGTTTCCCCCAGACGTGACACTTGGCATTCAGGCCAAAGAGTTCAAGTTTGGTTTAATCAGACCAAAGAATCTTGTTTCTCATGGTCTGAGAGTCCTTCAGGTGCCTTTTGGCAAACTCCAAGCGGGATGTCATGTACCTTTTACTGAGGAGTGGCATCCGTCTTGACTCTCTACCATAAAGACCTGATTGGTGGAGTGCTACAGAGATGATTGTCCTTCTGGTAGGTTTCCAAATCTCCACAGAGGAACTCTGGAGCTCTGTCAGAGTGACCATCGGCTTCTTGGCCACCTCCCTTCCCTTTTTTTTAGAAAACAGTCTATGACTTGAGTGACTGGAGTATCTGACAATTCTTTGGGCTTTCCTCTGACACCATCTATTATATAGGTCCAGGGTGGCAGGAAGCTTGGCCCCAGTGATGTACTGGGCTGTGCGCACTACCCTCTGTAGCGCCTTACGGTCAGATGCCGAGCAGTTGCTTACTAGGCGTTGATGCAACCGGTCAGGATCCTCTCGATGGTGCAGCTGTAGAACTTTTGGAGGATCTGGGGACCCATGCCTCAGTCTTCTGAGGGGGAAAGGTGTTGCCGTGCCCTCTTCACGACTGTCTTGGTGTGTTTGGACCATGATAGTTTGTTGGTGATGTGGACACTAGGGAACTTGAAACTCTCGACCCGCTCCACTATAGCCCCGTCGATGTTAATGGGGGCCTGTAGTCCATGATCAGCTCCTTTGTCTTGCTCACATTGAGGGAGAAATTGTTGTCTCTGACCTCCTCCCTATAGGCTGTCTCACTGTTGTGTCGTCAGCAAACTTAACGATGGTGTAGGTGAACAGGGAGTACAGTAGGGGACTAAGTACATACATGTTGTTGCCTACCCTTACCACCTGGGGGTGGCCAGGTGTCCAGGAAGTCCAGGACCCAGTTTCAGAGGGAGGTGTTTAGTCCCAGGGTTCTTATCTTAGATCATCACGTCTGTGCAGTATTTCAAGCATTTTTAACATTTATTTTACCTCTATTTAACTAGGCAAGTCAATTAAGAACAAATTCTTATTTTCAATGGCGGACTAGGAACAGTGGGTTAACTGTCTTGTTCAGGGGCAGAACGATAGATGTTTTCCTTGTCAGCTCGGGGATTCGATCTTGCAACCTTTCGGTTACTAGTCCAACGCTCTAACCACTAGGCTACCTGCCGCCACTGTACATCATGCTTAAATGATGCACAGCACAAGCTACAATTATTGCTTACCTCGCTACAGTATGTCTTAACTATTTGTTTGGAAGAATTTGAAAAAGGATAAGAGCGTCTGCTAAATGACTAAAATGTAAACTAGAAAACGGTGTACAGGAATGTTATTAATGCAACACAGTACATGGTTCATTGGTGTTCTGGTTATGCTGGGTGGCAGTCAGAATCCCTCTTTATCTTCCTGACATTATTATTATAATTATTATAATTATTTGAAAATGCAGTCCTAGTTAATAAGGATAGGAGGTAAGCTGCTCAGTCTGAGTCGACAGACATCATAAAGAATGGTAAAAAGTCCCCAAAAATGCATACCAGTCGAGAGTAGATTTGAAAGATGAAATCCTAAATGTATGATGTGATTTATATAACCTGTCTGCCTGTGATCATGGTTGCCCTGACATTTATATCTACATTGACGCCCTCGGGTATTGGGAGATTAATGACCACATTATTGGCATTCATTTTGACACTACTCTCTATAAACCATTTTGACATTTAGTGGAGCACAATAACCTGTGAATCCCTACATTTCTAGACCAAGACATTTATCAGCAATAAAAATTTAAGGACACACACCCCAAACATTTAGGAATAGGGTAATCTGGGGTAAGCTCTGCAATTGTTGTGACAAATACAACTGCCAGCTTGACAGGATTTCAAAAGGAATCAACACCTGCGCTGGTAAAGATGTTCTTCTGTGTGTTTCCTGACTGACTTGGGTCATGGGACCAAAGACAACATGGCTTACATGGCTGCTCAACTAGAAATGAGGCCCGCTCAGTCACCCATGGAGCCCGAGTTTGGCAGCGGACACGTTTGTACTTCCCTGTGAGTTGCTGAGCAAGACAGCGTTCGCCCAGGATGTGTTCATCAGGGAGCCTGGGAAGTGTGTAGATCATGATTTGGACAAAAGGCAAGGGGACAGAGCCCTTACATAAAGCTCTCTGGCCCAGAGCAGAGAACACAAAGAGAGCAGGAGAACTTAATAACGTTGTACAATTTTCTGGTGTAATAATTATTGATTACACACTCCCATAGCCAGGAGGGATGGCTAAAAGGGTTGACTTGTATTTCACAAGAGAACATAAATAAAAGGCTCACACAAAAGGAAGACAACCTCATCCAGAACCAGAGAAAAATGTGGCAGTCGAGAACATGGAGCCAAACATGGGAGTTTTTACGCTCCTGCTACTCTCTGTTCATCATGTATGCACAGTCACTTTAACGATACATACTACATACTACGATACATACTACCTCGATAAGCCTGACTAACAGGTGTCTGTATATAGCATTGCTACTCTTTTTTCAAATGTCTTTCTACTGTTGTTTTATTTCTTTACTTACCCACACACACACACCTTTTTTTGGGGACCATTGGTTAGAGCCTGTAAGTAAGCATTTCACTGTAAGGTTTACACCTGTTGATTTCGGCGCACGTGACAAATAAACTTTGATTTGAACAAATATTTGATGTTAATGTTATTCTGTCACTGAAGTCCCAATAGTGAAAGGCCTTTGCAGAGCTGCTAATTTATACACGCCAATTGAAAGTGTTGGTGGAAGAATGATTAGTAAATTCACCAATGCTATTAAAAGCAGGCTCGTTGACGGCAGACTGGTGATGATGGTCATTTTGATAACAGTCCTGGATGTTGACAAACACACTAGCCTACAGCATATTTTAATTCTTGACTTCAAATAAGTAATTTTCCATGCTACTCGTGCATCAGTACAATTTTTACGGAAAGCATGAATAAACCTTATTTTCTTGGCATCAGCCCCATTGCCTGGAAAAATGTCTACCAACGTATTTGTGTTCAAATGCGACATGAAATGTGTGTTTCCAACAGACAGATGCACTATTTTTACTGGCTTTATTACAAGCATTCAGTCCGCTGCTGTATATCCTTATGTAATTACTGCACTTGATCGTTCATTTTCTATAGAAAGTGGTCGTCTCCTGAACAAATGTTATTTTGTCATGGTTTTGCCAGGCAGACCTGACGCTGGAACTTCAACTCATCTACCCCATGGAGATTAGCACGGCCCATTCTAGGACTATTGTAATCGGTTTGCCATACAGGCTCTTTATCATGCCGTAGGAGAGCATTAACACCTGTGCAGTGTAGTCTGGGCCTCAGCCCCTGTACCAGCCCAGCTCCACTCTCCATGGGGGGGAAAAGTAATGAAGAAGGAGAAAAAGCCCTGTGGACGTTGCACACAGCTACAGACGTAGGTTCTTAATTTGAGCCAGTTTGCTACAGCAGGAAAACAATCTTGCATCAACAGGAAATGTGAATTCATATGTGGATTATAATTCTAGTGTTTGATACATTTTGTTACAGAAAATCAAGTCTGACATTTTAAAGTGGAAAGTACAAACCTTTTTAAACTTCGAATACACGACAAGTTTGCATTTTCTGCTGAGCAAGGAAATTCTCAGTAGCAAAAGAGGGATCAAATTAAGATCCTACAATCTGTAAGGCATCGCAAGCTGAGCCAGTCAGGTGAATTCATCATCATACCGCTATAGTGTACACAGTGTGAAGGCGTGAAGTGCTGATTTCAACTCCTCACATTGTAATTATCTTAGTAGGGAGCCTTGACAGCAGGTTAGGTTGTGAATAAATTATAGTGTTTCCTGCGTCATTATTATAACTATTATTAAACGTGTCAATACTGCACAATTGTAGCAGAAGTAGCAAGATTGAGTTATTCATAAAGAATATGGTCAATTCATTATAATTCTACGGTTGCAACACTTAGTGATACTTGCTAGGGCGTCGCATCCAACCGTTACAATGCACACCAAAAGTAGGCTACCTCACTTGCATCTTTGAATTGCCTGTGTGCCAATCATATACGTGACACAAGGATTTGAAAACATTAAGAGATAAAGAAACACCATAAGAGAATTCAAACTTATTTCCCAACAATGAACTCAGACTGTGGGACTCAATGAAAGCATTCACCAACATGAGTACCACATGCCAGCAGATACAACAGCTGCCATCGAAAATGTTGCAGTTCAGTTGACATGTGGATGACTGATGTTAGACTGAAAACTGACCCGAAAGATTAAAGTTCTTAAGTATAGAGGCCAGTGCACAGAACTAGAATGAGGAGATTGTATTCATATGGTCCAGCAGCCCTGATGACCTGTGGTGCCTTATGTTCCAGATTAATCTTTACATACTGTACTGTCTCATCCCTATGGAAAAGGTCATCATTACACTGGTTCCTGAAAAACTTAGCCCAACAGATAAGTTGCTATGTAGACCTGTTGCAATGACTTCTATAGTTATGACCTGCCTTGTCTTGGAAAGATTGTGATGAGTAATCTCTTTTGTGATGTTAACAACTTGATTGACCCTTTCCAATTAATTTACAGATGAAGACACAGTAGAGATGATGCAATGTTTGGTTTAAGACCTAAAATGGCCCATCCGATACACACGGCCATAAAAATGATGGCAGTGTGTATCAGCTTTTGCTACAGGCAACTTGAAAAATATATATTGCTTACCCCTCCCATGCCATTAGTCAAGCCCAACATTTTTATTTAACCAGGTAAGTTGACTAAAAAACACATTCTAATTTACAGCAATAACCTGGAGAATAGTTACAGGGGAGAGCAAGGGAGGTGAATGAGCCAATTGGAAGCTGGGGATGATGGTATGAAGGCCAGATTGGGAATTTAGCCTGGACACCAGGGTTAACACCCCTACTCTTATGATAAGTGCTGTGGGATCTTTAGTGACCACCGTTTAACGTCCCATCCGAAAGTCGGCACCCTACATAGGGCTATGTCCCAATCACTGCCTTGGGGTATTGAGATATATATTTTTGGACAAGAAGATAAAGTGCCTCCTACTGGCCCTCCAACACCACTTCCAGCAGCATCTGGTCTTCCATTCTGGGACTGGCCAGGACCAACCCTGCTTATCTTCGGAGGAAAACCTGCAGTGGGATGCAGGGTGGTAAACTGCTGACTACAAAGAGCAGGTTTCTGAACAGACACACACTTTCATTCAATCAAACATATTAATGTGTAGACAATAAATATACCAACAAGCTCCTAATTCACAGACTGTACTGCAGTGTCTATGCTGTACATATGTATTGAGTAAAATGTAAATTGAAGGTATTAATCATTTGATATAGCAGCCTTGTATGTAGGCCTACAAGACAATTTTGTCCTCAGAGACAATCATGTTGATCTCATCTTATCCTATCTGATCTCACTATGGAATAACAGGTAGCAGGTACATTAGCAGTATTGTCAAAATAAGTCTAGGGCTTTTAGTGCTTTAATTTAAAAACATATTTTTATTGAATATTAAAACATGCAAATCTACTTGCAGTGAAGCTGCTCAACTTTTACATTACATTCAGTCATCTAACAGACTCCCATCCAGAGCGACCCACAGAAGCCACCATGGTCAACACCCTGCTCAAGGGCACGTCGACAGATCTCCCACAAGTTCAAAAACAGCCCAAGCTCCCAACCACCAGGTCACCAGCCCTCCAAGATCCCCCCCACAGTTCACAGTTTCCCAAGATCCCCCCCACAGTTCCCTGAGAGCTGCCCCTCAACCATTCAAGACCCCCCACACAGCCCACTCCCCCCCAAAAAACTGTCAAAATAAAATACACTCAAGACCCTCATCTTCCAATGCACCAACAACTAACAAAATGAGCAAAATATTTTTTTAAATATATATTTTTAAAGAAAATGAAAACAACAATGCAAAAACAAAAGACATCAAGGACAACAAAACCATAACAGAAAGGCCAACTGAATACGTTTGAGTGCACGTATGGCACTATTAACATGTATGTATGTATGTGTGTGTGTGGCCGTGTATGTGCACGTTTGAATGCGAGTGTGTGCATATGCATGTGTACATGCGTACAAACACCTGTGCGGCATCAACCTCAGGCAAACAGGAATTAGAAGTTACAACGTTGCTCCTGTGTCATTCAAACATATTTTTTTTTTAACTTAATTTTGTACTTTTATCTTTGACGGTCATTCTATCCCCCACACATCAACTCTACTCCCAACAAACAATTGGAATCTGTCTAATCGAATAGAATCCACCGATTGCGAGTTGAAGATAAATACTTTAACTACGAGTATTAGTATATTAGTAATTGACTGACCAGGTCTCTCCAGATCTCTCAACAACGCTATTTCTTAGGTCAATTTTGGATTAATGTTGTGCTTTTTCAGCCATTCCTGAACCTGAGACCAGGAACAGGCTACCTGAAGGCAATACCAAAACAAATGGTCTATTGATTCTGTATCCTCACAACAATATCTGCAGAGCTGCGATGATCATGTGCCCCAAATATTCAACATTTTGTTAGTGGCAATAATTCTGTACAATAATTTTGTCTGAAAAGCACAAAGTCTTGAATCTTGCATTGTTTTATATACACTGCTCAAGAAATAAAGGGAACACTTAAACAACACAATGTAACTGTTGACAAATTTCACATGCTGTTGTGCAAATGGAATAGACAACATGTGGAAATTATAGGCAATTAGCAAGACACCCCCAATAAAGGAGTGGTTCTGCAGGTGATAACCACAGATAACCACAGACCAAATCTCAGTTCCTATGCCTGGCTGATGTTTTGGTCACTTTTGAATGCTGGCGGTGCTTTCACTCTAGTGGTAGCATGAGACGGAGTCTACAACCCACACAAGTGGCTCATTTAGTGCAGCTCATCCAGGATGGCACATCAATGCGAGCTGTGGCAAGAAGGTTTGCTGTGTCTGTCAGCGTAGTGTCCAGAGCATGGAGGCGCTACCAGGAGACAGGCCAGTACATCAGGAGACGTGGAGGAGGCCGTAGGAGGGCAACAACCCAGCAGCAGGACCGCTACCTCCGCCTTTGTGCAAGGAGGAGCAGGAGGAGCACTGCCAGAGCCCTGCAAAATGACCTCCAGCAGGCCACAAATGTGCATGTGTCTGCTCAAACGGTCAGAAACAGACTCCATGAGGGTGGTATGAGGGCCCGACATCCACAGGTGGGGGTTGTGCTTACAGCCCAACACCGTGCAGGACGTTTGGCATTTGCCAAAGAACACCAAGATTGGCAAATTCGCCACTGGCGCCCTGTGCTCTTCACAGATGAAAGCAGGTTCACACTGAGCACATGTGACAGACGCCGTGGAGAACGTTCTGCTGCCTGCAACATCCTCCAGCATTGGCAAACCGGTTTGGCGGTGGGTCAGTCATGGTGTGGGGTGGCATTTCTTTGGGGGGCCGCACAGCCCTCCATGTGCTCGCCAGAGGTAGCCTGACTGCCATTAGGTACCGAGATGAGATCCTCAGACCCCTTGTGAGACCATATGCTGGTGCGGTTGGCCCTGGGTTCCTCCTAATGCAAGACAATGCTAGACCTCATGTGGCTGGAGTGTGTCAGCAGTTCCTGAAAGAGGAAGGCATTGATGCTATGGACTGGCCCGCCCGTTCCCCAGACCTGAATCCAATTGAGCACATCTGGGACATCATGTCTCGCTCCATGCACCAACGCCACGTTGCACCACAGACTGTCCAGGAGTTGGCGGATGCTTTAGTCCAGGTCTGGGAGGAGATCCCTCAGGAGACCATCCGCCACTTCATCAGGAGCATGCCCAGGCGTTGTAGGGAGGTCATACAGGCACGTGGAGGCCACACACACTACTGAGCCTCATTTTGACTTGTTTTAAGGACATTACATCAAAGTTGGATCAGCCTGTAGTGTGGTTTTCCACTTTAATTTTGAGTGTGACTCCAAATCCAGACCTCCATGGGTTGATAAATTTGATTTCCATTGATCATTTTTGTGTGATTTTGTTGTCAGCACATTCTTCTATGTAAAGAAAAAAGTATTTAATAAGAATATTTCATTCATTCAGATCTAGGATGTGTTATTTTAGTGTTCCCTTTATTTTTTTGAGCAGTGTATATCAACTCATACACCATAGAATTGGTATATTAAAAATCTCTTCAACTATTTGGCAATCTGTATGGCACAGCTGTCAACATCCTGGTCCTCAAATCAAACTGGTACACTTTCCTATTCATGCTATTTTTATTCCTCCTAGCGCTTTAATTTAAGTGTATTGGGTTCATCAATATGCTGCCACGATGGACTCAAAGCAGACCATGTGATGTATTAGCATAATTATTGTTTCCAAAGTGAAAGTCCCCTGCCTGGTAATTTATGTGCCTAAGAAATTAGACAGCTCCAGCGCCAGGTTCTGAGTTAAATTTGTTATTGTATCTCTCTGCAGCTTATATCAGATGATAGATGAATCCACGTCCTCATTACCTCCTTCTGGCTCGCAATCAAGTTGTCCCTAATTTGTCAAGGCTTTTCTCCTGTATTCTGATTGTCTTTTGTAAGCGAACTAGTTGAAAGGAGAGAAGAAAGATGAGAAACCCTGGTGGTAATTAGTTAGCGTAGAAATGGGTCGAGACGGATGGGGGAAGAGATAGCTTTTGTGGAGGACTCGCTTGGATGTGTGCCGTTGAAAAAAAAAATCTTGCACTTCTCCTGTTCCATGCATAGAACAGAAACACCCTTGCCAGTTGCCATACAACAATTACCTGGAGAGAAAATGAACGCAGAGACAAAACAGAGAAATGAAACCAGCACTCTTTAACAACTTAATACTTTCCTTGTACTTCCTCTTTGCAATGAGATCGTGTTTGAAAAAAGCTTAAATTTCATCCACAATGGCTTTAGGATTACACAAATTAATATCTCAAAGTATACCCAGGGACATTTGTTTATAATCCATCAGTGACAAAAATATAATTGGATTATAATGGTGGAATTTATTTGCATATCTTACTCAATTATTCTTTTCAATGTTTATGTGTGAGGACATGAAGTTCATTTTGGCAACAGAGGAGAACTTGGATTGAGACATGTAATAATATAAGTACTTCACAGTCCATAGGCAGTGGTGTCATATTCACTTTCATCCTACAAGACATTTACAACAAATCAATGAAATCTGTCCATGACTTTACCTTCAAGGGCAGCAAGACACAGACAAACAAATACCCTGGAATACCCTCTCTGTAATAAACAAAACAAGCTAAACAAGACAGGCTGGCATGTGACAAACAGTGAACTGTCCTGGAATTTTTTTAAATCTATGGATGAGGTCAGAGACCTCAAGAAAACATGAGATATCGGACCCTTTGGCTAAATTGCCTTGAGTTCTCGTATATAAAACATACATACAGTGGTGCAAAAAAGTATTTAGTCAGCCACCAATTGTACAAGTTATCCCACTTAAAAAGATGAGAGAGGCCTGTAATTTTCATCATAGGTACACTTCAACTATGACAGACAAAATGAGAAAATCACATTGTAGGATTTTTAATGAATTTATTTGCAAATTATGGTGGAAAATAAGTATTTGGTCAACTACAAACAAGCAAGATTTCTGGCTCTTAAAGACCTGTAACTTCTTCTTTAAGAGGCTCCTCTGTCCTCCACTCGTTACCTGTATTAATGGCACCTGTTTGAACTTGTTATCAGTATAAAAAAGACACCTGTCCCCAACCTCCAACAGTCACACTCCAAACTCCACTATGGCCAAGACCAAAGAGCTGTCAAAGGACACCAGAAGCACAATTGTAGACCTGCACCAGGCTGGGAAGACTGCATCTGCAATAGGTAAGCAGCTTGGTTTGAAGAAATCAACTGTGGGAGCAATTATTAGGAAATGGAAGACATACAAGACCACTGATAATCTCCCTCGATCTGGGGCTCCACGCAAGATCTCACCCCGTGGGGTCAAAATGATCACAAGAACGGTGAGCAAAAATCCCAGAACCACACGGGGGGACCTAGTGAATGACCTGCAGAGAGCTGGGACCAAAGTAACAAAGCCTACCATCAGTAACACACTACGCCGCCAGGGACTCAAATCCTGCAGTGCCAGACGTGTCCCCCTGCGTAAGCCAGTACATGTCCAGGCCTGTCTAAAGTTTGCTAGAGAGCATTTGGATGACCCAGAAGATGATTGGGAGAATGTCATATGGTCAGATGAAACCAAAATAGAACTTTTTGGTAAAAACTCAACTCGTCATGTTTGGAGGACAAAGAATGCTGAGTTGCATCCAAAGAAAACCATACCTACTGTGAAGCATGGGGGTGGAAACATCATGCTTTGGGGCTGTTTTTCTGCAAAGGGACCAGGACGACTGATCCGTGTAAAGGAAAGAATGAATGGGGCCATGTATCGTGAGATTTTGAGTGAAAACCTCCTTCCATCAGCAAGGGCATTGAAGATGAAACGTGGCTGGGTCTTTCAGCATGACAATGATCCCAAACACACCGCCCGGGCAACGAAGGAGTGACTTCGTGAGAAGCATTTCAAGGTCCTGGAGTGGCCTAGCCAGTCTCCAGATCTCAACCCCATAGAAAATCTTTGGAGGGAGTTGTAAGTCTGTGTTGCCCAGCAACAGCCCCAAAACATCACTGCTCTAGAGGAGATCTGCATGGAGGAATGGGCCAAAATACCAGCAACAAACCTTGTGTGAAAACCTTGTGAAGACTTACAGAAAACGTTTGACCTCTGTCAATGCCAACAAAGGGTATATAACAAAGTATTGAGATAAACTTTTATTATTGACCAAATACTTTCCACCATAATTTGCAAATAAATTCATTAAAAATCCTACAATGTGATTTTCTGGATTTTTTTTCTCATTTTGTCTGTCATAGTTGAAGTGCACCTATGATGAAAATTACAGGTCTCTCTCATCTTTTTAAGTGGGAGATACTTTTTTTGCCCCACTGTAAACTATCTTCAGATGACAAGCATACTCATAACACGATGCTTCCTCCACAATACTTGAAAATTACACAGAGAGCTGTTACGGTGACTACACTGGTGGTCACGAGTCATGATGGGAGTCAAATTTAGTCACAGTAATTAGGCTTCTCCAAGCTCTGATGGTCATCAGTAGCCTACCAAACTTGCTAACTGCCTGGTACTCAGCACTCTATTGTCCCTCTAATCCCTCTGACATCAATTAAAAAGTAATCAAAAATCGAATAAAACACTTCATGAGAGCCCATGAGTTCATGTTGAGCAACATTTCTATAGGCTATGCAATTGCACGAGAAAAGAGAGTTATGGCCTCTATTAAAATGAGGAGGACACCATCACTATATTTATTTCTCAATCTTCCTAATATTAGGCTGGCATGAAAATGAATTACAGGAAAAGAGTCCTCCATTCGTTATTTAGATTATATGTATTTTTTTCCTGCTGCCCATATTTCGAGACAGGTGCATGACAATGGTTCATTCTAAATCATAACAAATTTCACATGTATATAATTTAGTGTATGAAAAGACCAGATTAAATCGAGAAGTGTCATGGGTGACAATACTCGTCTGTCACTTGAGAATATGATATATTATCATTTGTGACTGATGCCCAGTTTAAGGCAAACAGCGCATGACTTTTTTTTGCAACTTTTTCAAATCAAAGTTGCACACCTCATGTCGTATAGCCCACAGGTTTTTTGATCCCAGTGGTTGTATTCATTTGGGATCTATCGCATCCCACAACTGTCCCGGACCATGTTTGGAATTTTTATTTATTGCACAGATTACAACAGGCTAATTTTTGTTCTATGGGGGAAAGTAGAATGACATAGGCAAGTGTTTTTGTTGTTAGTTAGGCCTACTCATCTTGTTGGCTGATGAAACGTAAATGTGGACAGTTCTTCTAATATCTTCAATATGCACTTCGGAATTGGATAATGACGCGCGCAGTTGCGTCCCCTTGGTGTCTGTCTTCACTTGTATCCTGTGAGAAAGACGAGATCACGTGACTTAGAGCTATGTGAGTGAGAGGTGCATCGGCAGACAGCAGGGAGAAAGGAATTATAATTATTACATTCAGCCCAAGGGCACAACGGCCACTGGCCACAAAAGGCATGTATTTGTTTAGGGACATTGCGGCCACACAAAGGGGATGCAGCCGTGAAATTTGAAGTATTATCAAGTGCTTGACAAATTGTGAATGAAAGACTATTGGAGGGTTGGCACCCCCCTACTATCTGGGTTGGCGCCCCCCCCCTTGGGTTGTGCCGTGGCAGAGATCTTTGTGGGCTATACTCGGCCTTGTCTCAGGATGGTAAGTTGGTGGTTGAAGATATCCCTCTAGTGGTGTGGGGGCTGTGCTTTGTCAAAGTGGGTGGGTTTATATCCTTCCTGTTTGGCCCTGTCCAGGGGTGTCATCGGATGGGGCCACAGTGTCTCCTCACCCCTCCTGTCTCAGCCTCCAGTATTTATGCTGCAGTAGTTTGTGTCGGGGGGCTACGGTCAGTTTGTTATATCTGGAGTACTTTGTCTGTCCTTTCCGCTGTCCTGTGTGAATTTAAGTATGCTCTCTCTAATTCTCTCTTTCTTTCTCTCTCTCGGAGGACCTGAGCCACCCCACATAACCTAGGAAGAAACCTAGAGGAACCAGGCTTTGGCCTTTCTATGTAGTTTTTCCTAGCCACCGTGCTTCTACACCTGCATTGCTTGCTTTTTGGGGTTTTAGGCTGGGTTTCTATACAGCACTTTGAGATATCAGCTGATGTACGAAGGGCTATAATAATACATTTGATTTGGGGTGTGTACAGCCTGCGCAAAAAAACAAAGCAGAGCTCATACATTTCATGCAACTTTTTTCAAATCATTATTAGTCTTATCATGCAGAATTTGAATGTATTGAACATCTAAACATATAGCCCAACATTTGTATCACAACTAAAGTTACATAATTAACTCTAAATGAAGCATATAAGAGTACCTGCACTTTGTTAACTGCTCAACACAGAATAGCCACATGAACGCGCTCCCTCAAATCTTTTGAGGAAAATATTATTTCTATTTTATTCAGCTAATGTTCAATTGCATTCTTCACACTGTAAAATAATGCCACGGAATTCTAAACAAATCTTGTCTGCTAAATGAACAAGTGTAGTCCACAGCCATTTTATGACATAGCCAGATCAGGGCCCTAACATAAGGACAACGCAGAGTGCTATTCTTTACATCATGTTTCTTTAGACCTGTCGAAAATAAATAATGGATATATTGTGATGGTGTAGGCTATACTACATGTAGATGTTTCAAATAACTGAATCATTGGCTTGTAGGCTATGCCTGGAAGACAGGAGATGCTAAATGTGTTTATGTTAATTCATGGTCAATTACTGTGAGACCGACAGTTATTTGCTTGACATCCACCGGCTGACAGAATTTCATGACCGCCACTGCCCTAATTATACACACTGCAATTATATTTGGTTTACCCTGAGGTTATTCAAGCATATGGATATTCAAAAAATATACTGTACCTAAATGAAATAATCATGGGTCAAAACAATGCCATGCTGAATCATCATCCTGTAGACCTGTAAGGATGTGTGGTCCATGGTAATTTTGTCATCAGTGGACATATTAAAGATAAAATGCTGGAGCTTTGGAGTGAGGAGACGGGCTAAAGCTGTACTTTAAATTAATTCACTATGCTAATTCAGGCCCTCTATTCCCAGAGACGAAGCCCGAGCGTAGGCGTTCTGTGTCAGGCAGGCTTAATGGCTTTGTCATTGCAGCTCAAATCTGAACATTATTTCCAGCATCACAAACTTCTGTGAAGTGCATCACCTGACCACAGCAGCCACAGGAAGCAGCCACAAGAAGACACTAGCAGACCCCTTCTAAAAAGGTGGCTTTGTTAGTGATAGGAGGGACTTTGATTGCCAATGTGTGGCAATCCATCCTGGAGACAATGCACACTATCACAACCCAGAACTAGCTTCTGTTAGGAACTACCTTTTGTTAGCTAGCTTGGTGGGTATACATCATCCATATTAGGAAGTCCCTTGCCATATGGGAGGTCTTGGTCATGTGATCCAGAAGTGCGTTCCAGAAATAGATTAAGACACAAGGATACATTAGAATTTCAGGACAGGACATAGTCCTTCTCCTGTACTTGGAAGGACAATTAAAGCAAGGGTTGAAGCAGTCTTATCGATCCCAGATAATTCAATACCAATACGATTGATGGAGTGCACCACTGAGGAAGAGACGGTCACCTCTGCACTACCTGCCTCTCCATCTTCCACCATGCATACTCACTTCCTGATCAAAGGTAGTTCAAAGGTCAGCAGTAATGGTCTTGACAATGTAATGGAAGTGTGTTTCAGACATATAGTAACTAGCTAATACCATGTGTGCTATTTTTGTAACCTCAGCATTGTAAGACCATGAGGGAACATGAGGGAACTGTGGTTACAAAATAAAAAAAATAAAAGGGAGAAGAGAACTACTGGAAGAGCAAAAACAGTGAAATCTGATCCTGCCCTGGCAGATATACTTTTCAGTACACCTCTGTCATTTTCACTCTCCAAACATCTAGGAGAGCCCCCCACCACATGCACTCACACACACTGCACTGGACACTCTCCCTCAATTCCATGGAGCGATAGAGAGCTGTGAGTCAGAAGTCTGTAAAATGGACAGGTGAGTGGCAGGTCGTGGACTGACAGATAATATGTGGATATACGAAGCGTCTGGGAGCGCTGTGATGGAGTATCTATCATTGGTAGGGGGCCTATTGATTGAACACACAGAGTCAGTTCCAGGCAGTGCAGAGATGAAGCTACCCCATCTGGCAGTGTTGGATAAAACATTCTCCTGTACAAGGCCTCACTCTCAATGGCTGTACCTTCTCTCTCCCCGCTGATTCAGGGGCTTCTCCCGACATATTTACCATCGGCTATCCAAAATACCAACTCCCGCTTTCATTCCATTGGCCGGAATGATTAATCACTGACGCTTTGAAACGCTTCCTGCCGTAGCTCCACTGAGTGGCAATTATCATACCAATAATTAAGCAACAAACTCAACAAAGCATGACAATAAATCCCCTGCAATTGAATACTGTCCATTAGCATTAAATAGTACTCCCAAACTGTTATTATAAACATTGGCATGGTTGGTGTGTGAGAGAGCAGTATGGAACCAATGCACCATCATGAAAGTTCAGTGAACCCACCTAGATAAATCATTATGTAACCTATTGAGATGATAAAAACACCACTCGGTGTTATTCATTGAATTTCTGATGGAACAATAGCTGGGTGGTCCTCCCAAGTATACTTAGAATATGACTGCCCTGGTAGAGGAGAGGAGGACTAGATGTGGGGCAACATGTTCACCCATTTCCTATTGAACTGGTCACAATTGCTTTTCTTATGCAAGACGAGTCAGATACTGGATGCTCTCATTATTCACAGACTATTGGCCCTACTATACGAGGAGAGGTTGGGTATCAGATATTATACATCTGGATGCCCTACTGTTCCTGCAGTGAACATCGTTGCCTTGCCTGACAGTCTGGAACTAGTCCTCATGTCAACAGTCTGTCGAAGGAATGTTAGCCTTATTATGAGACAAACTTCCATCAGTTATTGAGAGAATGGTTCATCCCACAAAGCAGGAATAAACAAACTGGCACCAAAGCTATGAAAATAGCACCACTGCCTTTAGGAAAAGTATTTCAAGTCGTACGTCATTGGGGAGTTCCTTAATTAGAACACATTACTTCAGGGACAATGCATTGTTTTTTCATTACCAAGAAAACTAGTCCCGTCAAACAATACACAACATATCCATCTCCAACAGGTTTCCCTCCCCCGACACATTCTTTACTTCTACTTCTGAAAGAAATGATTAAACACAAGCTAAATGGATAAAAGGGTGTGATAGCAGTAGCAGGAAAAACAACATATAATGGGAAAAACTTGGTACTTTCAACCAAATGTATGATAAAAAAATACAAGTGACTTCAATGGCTAATTTCTCTGAACAGGTAAAGAAAACCATTACCAGATTCACAGGGAATACATTACAATGGTTGAAGTAGCAATACCCCAAGCATCAGCTTCATGCTACTTGCCGAGTTAGCTAGCTAAGGACACTGCACTATCTATGTTATGCTAGCTAACGAATAAGCTAACATTAGCTAGCTAGCTAAACATTTGGCTATGGGCTGGCACTGGCAGTATGGTATTATGGAGACTGAATTAAACGGTTTCTTTATCATCTTGCTGGGTAGTTATCTAGCTGTGGCCATTTGGCTAGCATCAATGAACAAGGGCTTTCTACAAAATAGCAACATTAGAGCAGACATCTTGGAATGTAGACTATAAGCAATACGCACAGATATGCATTGCCAAACAATGCTACTGCCACCTTCTGGTTTGGAGTATTTTACCAAGGCTGAGTGGCTGACGACTTCCAAGATCTTTGCTGTGTGAAGACAAAGAGATTAACTGTTGGCAGGCAAACGTTTGTTTGACAATCCTACCGATGTGGCTGAGATTTTAGAGCTATTTAGTACAGAGCCGTAGTGCAGTCAATGTGCAGAGAGATTGATCACAACACTATTATTTGTAATATTGCATGAACAA
Source organism: Oncorhynchus mykiss (assembly GCF_013265735.2). Taxonomy (NCBI): domain Eukaryota; kingdom Metazoa; phylum Chordata; class Actinopteri; order Salmoniformes; family Salmonidae; genus Oncorhynchus; species Oncorhynchus mykiss. The sequence goes on along the minus strand of NC_048588.1, from coordinate 8,875,692 downwards.
ACATCTCAAAAGGTGTCTGAAAGGGCTTTAAAAGCCAGTTCAATGGATGTGGAATAATATATTTCTTAACACTAGTCCAACCTGTTGGAGACAAATAAAACATTTGTCAAATCAAAGTCATATTTCTTCCGGTAAATATAGGAAACCTTTCTATGTCATTATACAGTAAGATCCAGTTCTAACCAGTCAGCCCTTTTCTCAGCACTGACTGTCCAACATGCCTTATCCAGATGCTCTATCCAACCCTGCACACCTAATAATACTGAAGTCCGTCTAGATACCCAGGACTAGAGTAGAGCTGTTTGAAAGCCGAGAACAGCAGATCCTCCTTCTGCTCGTAATTAGGAGAGTTGGACCTCCATCTGAAAAAGAGGCCAAAGCTCAGCTCCAAACTGCACGGCTGCTGCCATAGAGACCGGTGCACTATGAAGAAGAAAGTCCACTTCAGTATGCAACTATTTGATAAGGCAAGGGTGGAGGGGGTTTGACTGTAGTTCTGCTCCTGATCAACTTGGTGTTGGTCCTCATAGCCTATATTCCATGTTCAATATAGTATTGTAACAAATATAATAGAATACACAGTAGAATAAATCATATATTGAGGAGTGATGTCACGGGCTGGTTCCAAGAACTGATTATGGATACTGACAAGTCCTCTCTGTTAGGGGTCTTACAGAGGAATAGGCTACATTAGGAAAGTCAATGGGTTGTTTGTTGACATAATGTCCTTCCTTACTACAGACACCTCTGGAGTGCAAATACCAAGCTACAAATGACTATTCATTTTGCTGTTCTGTTTTGCATATCTCTAGTCAGTAGGTCTTTGTCTCAGGACAGCACATGGCTAGAGAATGAAATTCAAAGTGCATTTAATAATACTGTGTCTAAGCTACATCACTACTCTTCAACTTAGCTTCAGGCCACTGAGGCCCATTTGATCCAAGAAATGCAGCAAAAAAACAAACCTGAAACAAACATTTATTTTTCAAAAAAGGTTTCCCTTAAAATATGACAGCTATTAGAAGACATGCATTGACCCCCTCAACATACTGCAGAGCACAATTATTTAGAAATGTTGTCATCTCAAACATTTCATGCGTAATATGTCTTCCAGACTGATCCTGTGGGTTTTCTGAGCAGAGCCCATTAGGACGATCTCTGAGCTCTCTGCAGGCTTCGTACAGGTTTTCAAAAGAGAAAGCTATACAGACTCCCTGCCTGAAAGGGCCTACAATACTCTCACCACTGCTACTAATTGCTCTGTATAGCAAACTTAATGAAGTAAATGTTGTCCTTTCATACATGCATTCTTCTAAACACAGTGTGTTCTCATCCACCACCGACGTTATTGATACAGTAGGGCTGTATCTCTTTAAAACCTCAATGTGATTGCTTTAAGCACTCGTTTCTCTATCTTGATAACCTTCTGTTCTTTGATGTACTAATGTTGATATCAGCCGTGACCTCGTTGCAGGTGTATTTTCACAGAATTTCAGAGTACTTTGGTCCAATTAATGTGTATGAGAAAGGATTCTATATTAGCTGAGTGCACAGATGTAAGCAAACACCTTGTGTAATTCCTGTTTCAATCAAGATCACGCTGGCAAGAATTACTTTCCATGAGGGAGACAACAGTCATTTCGGCTTGAGTTGCTATCGGTTTTTTATAAATCCCCCTTGCCCACTCAACTGACGAAATGACAACGTGTCCTCTGGGATGAAAAATTTGACAGATATGAGACAGGACAAGTTGTCAGGAGGTCAAACCTTTGGGAAGAAGATTTCAGTGTCAAGGCGCGAGGGGCAGCGGCTGTCCACGGTGTGTGTGTGTGTGTGAGAGAGAGGGGCACTCTGTGTTTGTCAGTACTAGACGTGTGGGGTGAAGGAAGCTTGACCTCAACAGACAAAATGTCAGAAACAAATGCTGTATTATGCGTTAAAATGTATTTGAATTTACAACAAACTGAGCTTCAGCGAGCAGAAAGTGATTGGAATAGTGGGCTGCTGTACTATATGTGAGAAGGCCGGGTGTGTCATAAAAAACAAATACAAAACATGAACGTTTTTGTAGGAACCATTATCCGAATGCATTTGAACGGAACATGCACAGGGGAGGTATAATGACCGAAACGATTCTCCCATCATGTCTCGTTATGGTACATCTACACAGAAATATTTAATCGGAGGAAATTCCGAGCTATCCTCGCTAGTCAGATGGCCATTCACCACACAAAGTTACATTTGCTTTAGTTGAGGTTATAAAAGGACTACAAACCATACAACTAATGTATTTTCCTGTGTTACCAGACAGTTTGATCTTCTACATCTTTTCATGTTTTGCTCACTAGAGCCAGAGGTCATCTTAGTTACTCAGGCCTTTTTCACTGAGCCATGGTTAAGCGTATACTGTATTAGAGCTTTGCGTTTATTGAAACTGAAGGAGATCTGTGTCTTTCTCGTCTACAAATATAGTTTTGGTTTATGATACCATTCAATGGTAAAAGTGATCATTGTATTACATCATTAAAACTGCAAAAATGTACTGTATGTCAAAATGCACCCTGGCCTTTTACGAGAACAGTGCCGCTCTTCATTCAGATCAGAATGCACTTTGAACATGTAAAGGATTACTACTGACAAGGGTTTCTGAAACCTTGTTTGAGACTATCAGAGCTGTACTTTGAAATCGATGGTGTAAAAATACCTGTCCCTAGAGTTACAACGATTGCACTTTATACACCAGAGCTTCTGTTGAAAATCCCATTGTGGAAAGAAAGTGAAAGAAATATGTTTATTCTTTTAAAAACAAATGACCTCTATCGAGCATATTGATTGGGGACGTCTACAAGATAAATGTTTGCACGAGGCGCTTCTAATTGTTGAAAATGGTGCTTGATTTCTTTATTCACCACATTGGCAAATACTTTCCCAACAGGAATGATGCCGTGCATATAAACTAAAATAGGGATTTCATGCATGTCAGTTACCTTACATTATGCTAACAAAAGGATATGGACCCATGAAAATAAGCATAGTAATGAATGTGTTGCTTTAGAGAGACTGTAAAGTAAGGAATTAATACTATTCTTGGGTTTCGAATTATAAAGAGCCATCTTTGGCCAACTAGAATGCTGGTGTGATGATAATGTATGAACTTAACAATGCATGTTTGCTTTCTGCAACAATAATCAAAGGTGAAACAATTTAGGCTTGAACCACGAAACACAAACACCCGGGGCTGAAGCTGGGAATAACAAGACTTATTTACAAAGCCAGAGAGGTCACCGCCCCTTACCAAACCACTTTAATCAGCTCATTTCAATCGTTTCACGAGAGAATAATATGCTATAATTACATTTTTGAGAGGCCATGGTAGTACATTAAAATACAGATGCTTCACTTATAATAGCAAATGAAAATTAAATAATTCTACTTGAGTTGATAGAAAAATGATTTCCCTTTGTGAATAAGAGAACGAGAGCCAGGGCGATGGTCGGCGATATTGGAGAGGGTCCTATCTGTGTAATGAAGAGACGCATGGTAGTGATTCATCAGGATTACTCACTGACAACAAGTGTGCTAATGCAAATGAGATATGCAACATGATTATGTCGGCCCTAAAGGAATACAAATAAGTCATGAACGCTAGGCTGGAGAGCCAAAAGGCCATATGTTTCAGTGATTACTATATCCATGTCATCTAACTGCATTAAATATAGATTGAGCTTTCTCAGGGTACGATTTATTTTGCAATCCCAAAATATACACACTAAATATAGGCTACACATTAGTACCCTCCTAGAGTTGACCTTACACAACACTTATCAAGGCTGTTTGAGTTTTATGTCTTTCAAAGGTTGTATTACAACACCTAATACATTATCAGTCAATGCTGGACACTTTTAAAAAACAAACAGTGATAACACAGTTACCATCTTTAAGCAGGCCCATCTCTGACATCTACAACTTGGGGAATTTAACCATCTAACATCAGTAGCGTCAAGGAGATGTACATGTGTAGGTTCCACCCACGTTCGCCTGAAAAAAATATATAGTTGCAAGCCAAAGACAGCTTGTCACAAACAATTGTCTTCTGCCTCGCAGACAATGTCCCCTCGCACTGAGCAAATTTCACATCTGCTGAGCGCAAGCTTGAACTTTGTAAAGATTCTGTGCAACTTCCAGCTCGAGTTCACTGTGAACACCGTGCTGTACCCGCTTTAAGTTACAGTTTTAACAGTGGCCAAGTAGGGTACTGTGGCTATTTGATCATAATGTAGGCCTACCATCAAAAACAACGGAGAAAATGCATCCCATGACATGTTAACACTGAAATCAGCCTACAGTAGCATCCAGTGTGTGGTGTTCAATGTATGTCTTCATTCCATGATTCTTTTGAAAGAAAAAACATGCAGGGCTTGACATGAACCTGTTTATCCACGTGTCCTTCAGACAAGGAGGCGACTGGACATGTTGTTGTGTTGTTTGATGCAAGAAACTGCTTTACAAAATAAAATGCATTATTATTCCCATACCGTTATTACAGAGAATCAGTCAAATGATGCTACCCTCTGCCTATTGGCCACATATCTTATTCAAGCCTGTCTCAAAATACAACACTGCCCCTTTAAGACAAACATCTCTTTACCTGACTCGTTTTCCAAAGATGTGTAGAAATGTATACGTGTTGTGCTCTTGTAGGAAGCAATCACTCCCCTACTGCTAACAATAAATGATCTATAACTGGGCAAACAACTCACTAACTAGCAAAGGATATTAACAAAATGTGCACACGTGGCTACATGCAGCTCTCGATTGATCTCAAAACAAGCGCATCTAATCATGACCGCTAATGCTGTAAACACAGTCCAGTTCAAAGTAAATGGCATACATTGATATATGGCAATGGTCTATTTGCATATAGCCCTACAGCAGCTCTGATTGTTTATGTCGCACCGGTCTGTGTAGAGTACAGGCTGAGTAGTGTGTCAATGCAATAGAATCCTACTCCAATGAATTCTGCCTACAACAAAATATGTTTTGTTTCGGTATGTTGCATTGAAAGTGGCTAATATTGCATATCACAATTGCCACAGTAAAGGGAAACATTGATAGTGTTAATAGGGAAAACTCTAGAACAGAGGTCACCAACCTTTTCTGAGTCAAGATCAGTCTAAAAGCAGGCCAAGATCTACCGCTCAGATTTTTAAAAAATATATATATAAAAAATAAAAAAGTAAGCCTATGCAACATTAAAAACAGTAGTTTTTTTATATCAAGGAATATTTCACTTTCTCTGTTCATAGGAGTAACAACATGAATTTGTACATGAGGCAGAAATAATGCGGTGCGACTTGAGTTTCACCGTTATCTGGAAGACTGTGTCCCTTTTTGGTCAGTGTCAGTGGAGGAAAGGGAGTGCAGATGAATGTTGAGAGGTGGACCCTCAATCTGCTGCTCTCTCCCTCCGCTGAGACTGACCATCAGATATAGGAACCTTACAATCAAATTTAGGCGCTGCTCATATGAGAAGCCTTTCCATTTTCATGTGGGGGATTTAAGCCGTGCGGTGTAATTTAATGGGACATTAATGAGCTCGGTGATTACATATATCTAAATGGTAATGAGTAACAATAATCGGGACTTCATTAACACAAACTGACCTTCCTTTTATCATAAATCACTAATTGCAGTGAAAATAATACGATTTTCTTTTAAATTATTGTTCATGGCTCCTGATCAGAATGTGTCATTACGCTTTGGTGAGGGGAATGGAAAAGAGAGGAGCAGACATGGTCAGTGATTAGTTATCTGACAGTGAAACCATTCAGGTCAGTGTGAGTGGCAAATCAGCCATGTCATTTCCATTAGGACTTGGTTTTATGTTATGAGCTCAGATTTGTTAGACTGTATTGCATCTCTTCACTGTGGAAGCACAAAATACTGATCAATGCAGAGCTGTCAGTGCATTATGTTATCCAAACAGGGAAATAATCTTATTACCTTCCAATTCAATGGGAAAATATCAGTCAAAAGCAAATCCAAAACCTGCTCTCAACCAAACCATTGAGGCCAATATCAAAGCACTGCCCTGGGTGAATACAGAGGGAATGCACGGTAATAATGATGCATCTTAGACACATTCCAATTTCCTAATCTCATGTTGCGCTGCACAGCACACCATGTCCTTGAATTTCTGTGACTGTGTTCCCCAGCAGGATGAGGCTGTGTGGAGGAGGATGGAGGAGAGGAGCCCTTTAGGCCTCTAGCCGTCACCTGTGAGCTGCTGATAGACACTTGTCACTCTGTCGATCACATAGACCTGGGCCCAGGTGGTGGCATTGGGGGAGAGTAGGAACAGGTCCAGTGGCCCCTTATCTCCCCCATCCAAGTGAAACCTGCCTGTCACTCTGTGATGACATCACAGTCTCCACAGGGACTTACTTCCTGGTCCTGTTGCAGCTTCCTCGTGGAAACAGCCAACTTTATTATCCCCCCAAGTCCTGGCAATAGCTGAAGAATCCTATACATCTCCACGGCTGCCATTATGCTCCAACATTATTCATGTTATTTTATTATAGATTAAAAGAAGGAAATAAATAGAGAACTAGTGGATTGATTAATGTATTCTACTTGATGCATTCCCTACACCATCTAATTATTGTGCCTTCACAATAGCATGGTTCTTTTGAATGAACTTTTCTGGTCACATTTCTTTTCATATTGCAGGTCAAAACAGTATCAACAAGAACAATATCAACACTAGCCATGCTTAACAACACCTATAGGGTTCAGACCAGCAGGCTAACACTGTTGTCTTGAGGTGTACCTAACACCCAGGTTTGATATCCAGTTGGTTACATTGGTGCCAGGACTCAAATTACACAGCTGATGTCCATCTTCTGCTGAGGTTACTGTGTAGGAGGAGGTCAAAGGCTTCACAGCCTTGACTTGTTGAGAAAGCTCAGGACTGACACCTGATTGGTTATAGGTCCAGAGAATATTGCAGGTTTATGTATTAATTCAATTTGCGAATTCCATTTGGTTAACTACAGTACAACTTAGAATTGTGTTCTGATGGCCACCTACTGACACTGTTGACACAAGCACAATTAGCTTTTCCCTGAGGGAGGCAAAAACTTTCCACAAGTCCAGGAGACAACAGACATTCTGTGGCAGCAGACATTCTCTCTGAGCCATTTAGTTTGAAAACCTCAAGTCTCATCTGCTACACAAATGTACTGGCTGAAGAGCTAGGGAATGACAAGCAGTCTGTTAGTGTGCCTGTCGCCAACCCAGCAAGGACATACCGTGAGGAAGAAAGGCAGTTTTGGACAAACTACTTGTTCAGCTTAATCCCCCCACTCTCTTAATGCCAAGTTCCCAGCATGCAATTATGTCCTTGCTCACCACTAGAACACAGCTAGTTCTGGGGCCAAGATGGTTAGAAGACTGGCTCTGCTTTCCAGGGACTGGGCCACAGCCACTGCTGCTCATGACTCATTGTTACTCATCACTATGTGTTGTGGGGCTTATCGTGTTGGGAACACATTAAAAATGTATATAAATTCTGACCTCAATAGAGACTGTTGTCATAGGGAGTAGGTGAGGAGTATACAGTGAGGAGTGAAATATAAAATGGCAAAAATGTTGGTGGATGTTGAAAGATCGTGTTTGCTACCGCGCCCTTGAAATTGTAAAGAGACATCTGGACTTTTTTTGCATGACCCTGGAATACTATAATGATGCATGTTATAAGAATTCAACAGCTGTTCCACGAATGTAACAGCATCAGTATAACAAAGCTCAGTGACCTGTACTCAGATAAACAGATAGGCAGAGAACTTGCTATTTTCTGCTGATAAACTTCACAATGAAAACAGTTCAAACACACACTTGTTTTTTAACAGTATGTATTTTCCTGACAAAATGTATTTAGTGTTGAAATGATATGGACAATCAGGAATGCACCTTTTTTTCCTGCCAATATTGATTCATAGCATGCATTCCTCATTGTCAATTTCATTTCATCATACAATGGCTTTAAACTCACACAGATACACAGTCAGCGATATATTTTGTTTTTGGTCATGTGGAGATTTGGGCATTTTTCAGTCATATGGTCACCTTGAGAGTGCATGGGAGATGTCACTAGAGATTGGCATCCTGCTGTAGTGTCTCAGTGACCTAGAAAACAAAAGCTGCTGTAACAGCTGCCAAGATCACGCGGACTGGCATATGTTCCGGGTAGAATAATATCGATGTATACTCTGATTCGGTGAGTGAGTTTATAAGGAAGTGTATAGGAGATGTTGAACCAACTAAGACTATTAAAACCTACCCTATCCAGAAACTGTGGATAAATGGAACCATTTGAAAGCGCGAACCACTGCATTTAACCATGGAAAGTTGACTGGGAATATGGCCGCAAGGCAATCAAACAAGCAAAATGTCAGTATAAAGACAAAGTGGAGTCGCAATTCAATGGCTCAGACACGAGACGTATGTGGCAGGGTCTACAGACAATCACGGACAACAAAAGGAAAACCAGCCACGCCATGGACGTCTTGCTTCCAGACAAACTAAACACCTTCTTTAACCGCTTTGAGGATAATACAGTGCCATCAACGCAACCCGCTACCAAAGACTGTGGGCTCTCCTTCTCCGTGGCCGACGTAAGTAAGACATTTAAACGTGATAACCCTCGCAGGGCTGCCCAGACAGCATCCCTAGCCGCGTCCTCAGAGCATGCGCAGACCAGCTGGCTGATGTGTTTACGGACATATTAAATCTCTCCCTATCCCAGTCTGCTGTCCCCACATGCTTCAAGATGGCCACCATTGTTCTTGTACCCTAGAATGCAAAAGTAACTCAACTATATGATTACCGCCCCACAGCACTCACTTTTGTCATCATGAAGTGCTTTGAGAGACTAGTCAAGGATCATATCACCTCCAACTTACCGGTCACCCTAGACCCACTTCAATTTGCTTACCGCCCCAATAGCTCCACAGACGATGCAATCGCCATCACACTGCCCTAAGAGGAATACCTATGTAAGAATGCTGTTCATTGACTACAGCTCAGCATTCAACACCATAGTACCCTCCAAGCTCATCATTAAGCTTGAGGCCCAGGGCCACAACCCCGCCCTTTGCAATTGGGTCCTGGACTTCCCGACGGGCCGCACCCAGGTGGGGAAGGTAGGAAACAGCATCTCCACTTTGCTGATCCTCAACACTGGGGCCCCACAATGGTGCATGCTCAGCCCCCTCCTGTACTCCCTATTCACCCACGACTGCGTGGCCATGCACGCCTCCAACTCAATCATCAAGTTTGCAGACGACACTACAGTGGTAGGCTTGATTACCAACAATGACGAGACAGCCTACATGGAGGAGGTGAGGGCTCTCAGAGTGTGGTGTCAGGAAAACAACCTCTTGCTCAATGTAAACAAAACAAAGGAAATGACCGTGGACTTCAGGAAACAGCAGAGGGAGCACCAAAATGGACAAACTCCTCTTCAGGAGGCTGAAGAAATTTGGCTTGGCCTCCTCAGGAGGCTGAAGAAATTTGGCTTGTCACCAAAAACCCTCACAAACCTTCACAGATGCACAATTGAGAGCATCCTGTTGGGCTGTATCACCGCCTGGTATGGCAACTGCACTGCCCACAACCGCAGGGCTCTCCAGAGGGTGGTGCGGTCTGCACAATGCCTCACCGGGGGCAAACTATCTGTGCTCCAGGACATCTACAGCACCCGATGTCACAGGAAGGCCAAAAAGATCATCAAGGACAACAACCCCCCGAGCCACTGCGTGTTCACCCCGCTACGGTCCAGAAGGCAAAGTCAGTACATCTTCTATCTCAAGGCCATCAGACTGTTAAACAGCTGTCACTAACACAGAGTTGCTGCGGACTACATACAGACTTGAAATCATTGGCCACTTTAATAAATGGATCACTAGTCACTTTAATAATGCCACTTTAATCATGTTTACATATATTGCATTACTCATCTCACATGTATATACTGTATTTTATACCATCTATCGCATCTTGTCTGTGCCGCTCTGTCCTTGCTCATCCATATATTTATATATTCTTATTTAATTCCTTTACTCAGATTTGTGTTTATTAGGTAGTTGTTGTGGAATTGTTAGATTACTTGTTAGATATTGCTGCACTTTCAGAATTAGAAGCACAAGCAAAAACATCTGCTAACCATGTGCATGTGACAAATAACATTTGATTTGAAGAGGACAAAAATAAAAAAGTTTCCTTAAAAAAAATAAAAGTGTTGGAAGGTGAACCTTCGATCCAGTCTAAGATCCTGAGCGCTCTGGAGCAGGTTTTCATCAAGGATCTCTCTGTTCATTGCTCTGTTGATCTTTGCCTCGAACCTGACTAGTCTCCTAGTCCCTGCTGCTGAAAAACATCCCCACAGCATGACGTTGCCACCACCATGCCTCCCCGTAGGGATGGTGCTAGGTTTCCTCCAGACGTGACACTTGGCATTCAGGCCAAAGAGTTCAATGATGGTTTCATCACACCAGAGAATGTTGTTTCTCATGGTCTGAGAGTATTGAGGTGCCTTTTGGCAAACTCCAATCGGGCTGTCATGCGCCTTTTACTGAGGAGTGAATTCCGTCTCGTCACTCTACCATAAAGGCCTGATTGGTGGAGTGCTGCAGAGATGGTTGTCCTTCTGGAATGTTCTCGTATCCCCACAGAGGAACTCTGGAGCTCTGTCAGAGTGACCATCAGGGTCTTGGTCACCTCCCTCCTCCGATTCCTCAGTTTGGCTGGGCAGCCAGCTCTTGGTGGTTCCAAACTTCCTCCATTTAAGATTGATGGAAGCAACTGTGTTCTTGGGGACCTTCAACGCTGCAGAAATCTGTTGGTACCCTTCCCAAGACCTGGAAAACGTCAAGGGTTCTGAATACTTTCCAAAGGCACTGCATGTCAGAGTGAGTAACACCGCCCCCCATCCCCAAATCAACAATTGAACATTTCTTAAGTGGCCATGATTTATAACATTAGCTAGTGCTAGTCGGCTGTACACGCGCCAAAACTCTGGTATTTCTCAACTGAACAAAAGCTCCGTCTAATAACGTCTAATAACTTCGGAAAATGGTGAGGCAACAACTTAGCATTATACATTTACAAAAATCAACATTATGACTGATCAAAACTCGTTCTCACGGCTTTGTCTTTTCCATCTGCAACAGACACATTTTGGGCTCCCTTTGCACTCTCTGGAATGTTGATGGAGACGTATTCCATGCAAAAACATGATTATGTGAATACACTTATCAGCAAAAAGTTATTTGAATCAGAGTAAAACCAATTGAATTCAAATTATTATATTGTTGGGGTCATCCCTAATATACACTGTACCTACTCTCGGCACATGTGAGTGAAAGCGTTTTCCAAGCATCACGTCACATCTCTACTATATTTTGAAAGGTTTCTAAACAAAACACACACACCCACACACATAGGGAGAGAAAGAGAGAGAGACAGGGGTCAGACAAACACTTCACACAATCTAGGTTGACAAGTGGAAGAAGAGAAAAAACAACAGTTCCCTGCCAAAATAAATTAGGGAGCCTGCAGTATAGACCCAAAGGTGTCATAGGAGCTGGCAAAATCTTTGTTTTCCAGCTTTTTGGGGAAAATGTCTGCTCAGGTATCATACTGTATTTGGCATGGACAACTTCAGGAGTCATTCCATGGCTACTTATTCTAATGTGTTTCATAAAAGTAGAGAAATATAGTTCCCGTAACAGAAATACCAGGGCAATATGAATGTGAAGTCTCTATTAAAGTGGCAACTATACTTGAGACACCTATGCAATGCACAAATGATGGGGTAACAGTTGATAAGTGTCAATGACATAAAAACCTAGGGCTCTATTCAATCCTTATTGTAAAAGCAATGCTCCTGCAGTAGCAGAGACTGAATTCACGGACAACACTGCATTTTTGTCGGCTCAATCGGAAATGACCGTAACAATGTTTTGCGTGCAATCTGTAATGCTTCAGTGATACAGATTGAATTGAGCCCCCAATGTGTGTATCGATGAGAACCCGGTTAATTCCTGAACCCACCAAATTGAAGATAGCGTTTCAAAACCTATACAAACTTGGTGAGGCCTTCCAGGAAGAAGCACTGGAGATGCACTTACAGGAGAAAAGAGGACAAAACAACATTCGGCTGCTGAAAGCATTTCAGCCTTACTAGCCACAGTCACCAGTAATCATGTTAGCTACTGAGTTCCCCTGTCAATGTGATGCACACTGGGCCAAGAACTACTGATAAAGCCTTCGCTTCAAATCGCTTCCTGTGATCAGAGGGTCAGACAGTGAGGTTTCTGGGTGAGTGTATGCTTGTGATTGCTTAAATAGAATGAGACATTTGCATAGAGCTGGATCAACATGTATGGAAAATGTAAGAAGAAAAAAAAAACTTGCTACCAAGTTCAACAATGGGAGCCATGACACAGAAAAGTGAAGATGTTCAGACATCTGTTAACAACTTGTGGGAAATGACTTCAATGTATAGAGGTTGTTGGTGGTTCTGAGTAAGTATAATTAAACAATGGGGTTTTTGGGTCACCTAGTTCGAGGAGTGCATATCCACCTCATATCCACATAATTTTCAAACACTGCTGTAGGTGGCTAAGTATACTGTAACCGGAGACTGTAAATATGGCACAGCACTGTGTTAGACTGCATAATGTAATAGATCCTGACCCTTGGGGGACAACATGGCAAACAGAACACAGATACGTTTTATTGATTTAAATATCTACCACAGAGATGTGGCTTTGAGGAAACAGCTCTAAAAAGTGTAAAATGCCTATATCCAAAGTGATCAATATACAGTTGAAGTCGGAGGTTTACACACACTTATGTTGGAGTCATTAAAACTCGCTTTTTGTTGTTGTTGCTTTGTTTTGTTTTTGTTTTGAATTTTACCCCTTTTTTCTCCCCAATTTTGTGGTATCCAATTGTTTAGTAGTACTATCTTGTCTCATCGCTACAACTCCCGTACGGGCTCGGGAGAGACGAAGGTTGAAAGTCATGCGTCCTCCGATACACAACCCAACCAAGCCGCACTGCTTCTTAACACAGCGCCAATGTGTTCGGAGGAAACACCGTGCACCTGGCAACCTTGGTTAGCGCGCACTGCGCCCGGCCCGCCACAGGAGTCTCTGGTGCGCGATGAGACAAGGATTTCCCTACCGGCCAAACCCTCCCTAACCCGGACGACACTAGGCCAATTGTGCGTCACCCCACGGACCTCCCGGTCGCGGCCGGTTACGACAGAGCCTGGGCGCATACCCAGAGTCTCTGGTGGCACAGCTGGCGCTGCAGTACAGCGCCCTTAACCACTGCGCCACCCGGGAGGCCCCTAAAACTAGTTTTTCAACCACTCCACAAGTTTCTTGTTAACAAAGTACAGTTTTGGTAAGTCGGTTAGGACATCTACTTTGTGCATGACAAGTAATTTTTCAACAATTGTTTGCTTACAGATTATTTCACTTATAATAATTCACTGTATCACAATTCCAGTGTGTTAGACGTTTACATACACTAAGTTGACTGTGTCTTTAAACAGCTGGGAAAGTTCCAGAAAAGGATGCCATGACTTTAGAAGCTTCTGATAGAGGTGTACCTGTAGATGTATTTCAAGACCTACCTTGAAATTCAAACTCAGTGCCTCTTTGCTTGACATCATTGGAAAATCAAAAGAAATCAGCCAAGACCTCAGAAAAAAAATGTAAACCTCCACAAGCCTGGTTCATCCTTGGGAGCAATTTCCAAACACCTGAAGGTACCACGTTCATCTATACAAACAATAGTACGCAAGTATAAACACCATTGGACCACGCAGCCGTCATACCAATCAGGAAGGAGACGCGTTCAGTCTCCTAGAGATGAACGTACTTTGGTGCGAAAGGTGCAAATCAATCCTAAAACAACAGCAAAAGACCTTGTGAAGATGCTGGAGGAAACAGGTACAAAAGTATCTATATCCACAGTAAAACAAGTCCTATATCGACATAACCTGAAAGGCCGCTCAGCAAGGAAGAAGCCACTGCTCCAAAACCGCCATAAAAAAGCCAGATTACGGTTTGCAACTGCACATGGGGACAAAGATCTTACTTTTTGGAGAAATGTCCTCTGGTCTGATGAAATAAAAATAGAACTGTTTGGCCATAATGACCATCATTATGTTTGGAGGAATAAGGGGTAGGCTTGCAAGCCGAAGAACACCATCCCAACCGTGAAGCACGGGTGTGGCAGCATCATGTTGTGGGGGGTGCTTTGCTGCAGGAGGGACTGGTGCACTTCACAAAATAGATGGCTTCATGAGAAAGGAAAATTATGTGGATATATTGAAGCAACATCTCAAGACATCAGTCAGGAAGTTAAAGCTTGTTCGCAAATGGGTCTTCCAAATAGACATTGACCCCAAGCATACTTCCAAAGTTGTGGCAAAATGGCTTAAGGACAACAAAGTCAATGTATTGGAGTGGCCATCACAAAGCCCTGACCTCAATCCTATAGAAAATGTGTGAGTAGAACTGAAAAAGTGTGTGCCAGCAAAGAGGCCTACAAACCTGACTCAGCTACACCAGCCCTGTCAGGAAGAATGGGCCAAAATTCACCCAACTTATTGTGGGAAGCTTGTGGAAGGCTAACTGAAATGTTTGACTCAAGTTAAACCTCTTGAACCTATAGGGGCGCTGTGTCATTATTGGATAAAAAGACGTGCCCGTTTTAAGCGCAATATTTTGTCACGAAAAGATGCTCGACTATGCATGGAATTGACAGCCTTGGAAAGACACAACTCTGATGTCTCCAAAACTGCAAAGATATTATCTGTGCGTGCCGCAGAACTAATGCAACAGGCGAAACCAAGATGATGTTTCATACAGGAAATGCCCCGGATTCTAAAGGCGCTGTGTTCCAATGTCTCCTTATATGGCTGTGAATGCGCCAGGAATGAGCCTGCGCTTTCTGTATATTCCCCGAGGTGTCTGCAGCATTGTGACGTGTTTGTAGGCATATCATTGGAAGATTGACCATAAGAGACTACATTTACCTGGTGTCCCGCCCGGTGTCCTGTGTGCGTAATCAGTAAGTCCATGCGCGTTCCATTTCTTCAGAATTGAAAGTAAACTGCCACGATGGATTTTATCGTCGATAGATATGTGAAAAACACCTTGAGGATTGATTCTAAACATTGTTTGCCATGTTTCTGTCGATATTATGGAGTTAATTTGGAAAAAAGTTTGCGTTTTAATGACTTTTTTTTCTTTTTTTTTTTCTTACCCAAACGTGATGAACAAAACGGAGTGATTAGTCGACACAAATATTATTTTTTGTAAAAACGGAACATTGTTGTTAACAAAAGGCTAAGCTTGAGAGCAAATAGATTCATTTAATTTCATTAGCCATTTTCATGAATAGTTAACGTTGTGTTATGCTAATGAGCTTGCTGATAGATTTACACAATCCTGGATACAGGGGTTTTTTCGTAGCTAAACGTGACGCAGAAAACGGAGCGATTTGTCCTAAACAAATATTCTTTCAGGAAAAACTGAACATTTGCTATCTGAGAGTCTCCTCATTGAAAACATCTGAAGTTCTTCAAAGGTAAATGATTTTATTTGAATGCTTTTCTGTTTTTTTGTGTAAATGTTGCCAGCTGAATGCTAACGCTAAATGCTACGCTAAATGCTACGTTAGCCATCAATACTGTTACACAAATGCTTGTTTTGCAATGGTTGAGAAGCATATTTTGAAAATCTGAGATGACAGTGTTGTTAACAAAAGGCTAAGCTTGAGAGCTAGCATATTTATTTCATTTCATTTGCGATTTTCATAAATAGTTAACGTTGCGTTATGGTAATGAGCTTGAGTCTGTATTCACGATCCCGGATCCGGGATGGGGAGATCAGAAAGGTTAAACAATTGAAAGCCAATGCTACCAAATACTAATTGAGTGTATGTAAACTTCTGGGAATGTGATGAAAGAAATAAAAGCTGAAAGAAATCATTCTCTCTAGTATTATTCTGACATTTCACATTCTTAAAATAAAGTGGTGATCCTAACTGACCTAAGACAATGAATTTTTACTAGGTTTAAATGTCAGGAATTATGAAAAACTGAGTTTAAAACCTGTTATGGCAAGTTGACCCCCCCCCCCCCCCCCCCCCCCATTCAGCTGAAAAGGTGGCGCAGGGAATTCAAAAATATTCTTTAGAAATATTTAACTTTCTAACATTAACCTTTTGTAACTTTCATTTTTAATAAAAAAAGTTCCCGTTTTAAACGGTATATTTTGTCACGACAAGTTGCTCGACTATGCATATAATTGACAGCTTTGGAAAGAAAACACTCTTTCCAAAACTGCAAAGATATTGTCTGTGAGTGCAACAGAACTGATGTTACAGGCGAAATCCAGATAAAAATCCAATCAGGAAGTGCCCCATATTTTGAAAGCGCTGCGTGCCAATGACTCCTTCTATGGCTGTGAATGGGCTACGAATGAGTTTACGCTTTCTACGTATTCCCCAAGGTTTCTACAGCATTGTGATGTCTTTTTACGCATTTATGTTGAAGAATAGCCGTAAGGGACCACATTGAGCAAGTGGTCACATGATGGCTCCCGCAGAAAATCTTGCGTAAAGTACAGAAGTAGCTATTATTACAATCGCTTCTAATGAGAAACCAATTGGATGGTGGATTGGTGGATATATTATCGAATAGATATGTGAAAAACACCTTGAGGATTGATTCTAAACAACGTTTGCCATGTTTCTGTCGATATTATGGAGTTAAAAAAAAAAAGTTCTGAAAAAAGTTTGGCGTTGCAGTGACCGCATTTTCCGGTCGATTTCTCAGCCAAACGTGAAGAACAAACGGAGCTATTTCGCCTACAAAAATAATTTTTTTTGAAAAAAGGAACATTTGCTATTCTAACTGGGAGTCTCGTGAGTGAAAACATCCGAAGTTCTTCAAAAGGTAAATGATTTAATTTGATTGCTTTTCTTATTTTCGTGAAAATGTTGCCTGCTGTTAGCAGGGCATAATGCTATGCTAGGCTATGATAAACTTACACAAATGCTCGTCTAGCGTTGGCTGTAAAGCATATTTTGAAAATCAGAGATGACAGTGTGATTAACAAAAGGCTAAGCTGTGTCTCAATATATTTCATTTGTGATTTTCATGAATAGGAACATTTTCTAGGGATATTTATGTCCGCTGCGTTATGCCAATTAGTTTGAGGCGATGATTCCGCTCACGGATCCGGGATGGGTAGTATCAAGAAGTTAACAAGTCCAATACAGCAAATGAAAGATAAACATCTTGTTCATCTACCCATCATGTCCGATTTTTTAAATGTTTTACAGCGAAAACAACATATATTTATGTTAGACCACCACCAAATCAAAGGAAAAACGCAGCCATTTTTTCCAGCCAAAGATAGCGTCACAAAAGCAGGATTAGAAATAAAATTAATCACAAACCTTTTGAAAATCTTCATCAAATGACACTCATATGACATGTTACACAATACATTTATGTTTTGCTCAATAATATGCACATTTATATCCACAAATCTCGGTTTACATTGACGCCATGTTCAGAAATGCCTCCAAAATATCCGGAGGAATTATAGAAAGCTACGCCAGATAACAGAAATACTCATCATAAACTTTGACTAAAGATACATGTTCTACATACAATTAAAAATACACTGGTTCTTAATGCAACCGCTGTGTCAGATTTTTTAAAAACGTTACGAAAAAAGCCTACCATGCAATAATGAGACAGCGCTCAGACGTAAAAGTATTTCTCCGCCGTGTTGGAGTCAACAGAAATACGAAATTACATCATAAATATTCCCTTACCTTTGATGATCTTTCATCAGAATGCAGTGCAAGGAGTCCTAGTTCCACAATAAATCATTGTTTTGTTCCATAATGTCCAATACTAGTGTCCAATTAGCTGCATTCGCTAGCACTTTCAGCTCACGTGCCCAAAAGCTGACGCTGGTCCAGGACAACTCGCACGAAAACTTCAAAAATATATATTCCAGGTCTAATAAACTGGTCAAACTAAGTAGAGAATCAATCTTCAGGATGTTATTTTCATATATATCCAATAACGTTCCAACCGGATCATACGTTTTCATCTGCAGCCAAATGGAACGACAGTGGCACCCACAGAGAAATGCGCCACAGGGAAATTCCATTCTGCCAAGACCGTGACTATTTCCCCTCCCATTCGGTCAAAGTTCACACCAGAAGCTCCATTCCACGTTCTACTGAATGAGGACATCTAGTGGAAGGCGTAGGAAGTGCTAACAGATCCATATCTTGTTTGGAAAGGAAGGGGCGATGACGTCAAATTTGACCCACATTCAGAATTTCACTTCTTGTTTGGAAGATTGCCTGCCCTATAAGTTATGTTATACTCACAGACATAATTCAAACAGTTTTAGAAACTTCAGAGTGTTTTCTATCCAATAGTAATAATAATATGCATATATTAGCAATCTAAGAGAGTAGGATGCAGTTCACTATGGGCACGCAATACATCCAAAGTGAAAATACTGCCCCCTATCCTCAACAAGTTTTAAATGTATTTGGCTAAAGTGTATGTAAACTTCCGACTTCAACTGTAGCTCGAGACATAATGTTTTAAATTCAGGGATTAAATACATATACTGGAATTAGTTATGTCATGATGTGAGCCCTGTACTAAACACTATCAAGCCAATTCTCATTGAACGTCAAGAAAGAAGTAGGACCCCATGGGCACATCAGTCCTGCTGTGGTAAGAGAGTTTGATCAACCAGTCACAATAAAACTGTCAGAGTTCATACAATCCTGAAAGTCTCAAACTTCTTCAGACAGCCCATCAAAAACTTGACATGTGTCTAAGTGCGTGCACACATGCATGAGGGCTTACGAATGATGAGTGATTGAGAGCGAGCCAACAAATGGATAGCTGTAGTGTAACAAGACACAGTACAGACCCAGAAACTGAAAGTTACACTGTATTCTCCATTGAGGAAAGAGCAGAACTATTTCCATGGCTAACAACAATATGCTCCGCGATGGAGGCTAACACATGTCCTAATTGACTGTATTTTCTCCTGATACTGCTAAAGAAAAGCCATATTCAGACAATAAGTCTACAATGCCATTTGCGGAGGAATAAGAGTGGAATGCAACCCGGGGTTTTGCCTTGAGGCCACACGAGTAATTAGCGAACACTGAACAACATGTTTATCTGTTTTTCCATTGACAAGTGTTCCCCAATTATTCTAGATAGCAGAAACAAGAGAGGAAGTGGGCAGATGTGTGTGTGTGTGTGTGTGTGTGTGTGTGTGTGTGTGTGTGGAGTAGGGATGGGGATAAGTGTGTGTGTTCCCGTTGAAGCAGCTTGAGTGCAAGTCCACTTCTCTCCAATATGTTGAATCGCATACAAAACCTAGGTAAGTGGCAGATTTTCACTCATGGTGAAAATAGTATAGGTAAATGTAGGCATAATACTGTTTGAGCTTTCTCAGAACAGTTGCTTATCAAAATCCTCAGGCTTACTTCTTCCTCATCATCGCCAGCCCCCCAGGCTCCAATGTCACAGTGAGGATGACAGTGGGGAAAATACAAGGATATTTTAAGATAAAAGCCTATCCTATCGAGACAAACTTCAAAAATGTCAAGTAAAATGTTTTAATGTTTATGCAATTCAAGCCAAGGCAAGTCCCAGTATTGAGATACGGTTGTTGTTTGACAGTTATGCATCATTTAAATGCAGAAATGTAATCTGAAAATGACAATGGACCATAAAGTATTCTTCCACTTCAAGTATAGTACAGTACAGACAAGTTTTTCAGACCACAAAAAACAAACAGTTAGCCGAAATATATCTCTAAATGCCTTGTGGGTACCAGACACTCTGTAGTCTAAATATTCCAGAACTTGCCTTTGCTTCAAAAATGCCAGGCATGTGTCAGCACTGTAGCTATGAGGCCACCTATACCTATTGTCACACCTGCACGATTCAATGAGCCTAGCTTAAGCCTGTCTCTTTGTTTAGCTTTAAAGTAATGCTGCGCGCCGTGCCTGGATAGCTGAAATTCATCGGGACGCAGCTCTCACTCAGGCATTATTAGCCAATAGGATGATTTTAAATGTGAAGCTTACTCACATCCTCTATTCTATTCTCTACAGAGGAAGCTGGGAGAGAGGGAACAACACAACATATGAAAACTGTGCGGAACTGCAAAGACGAAATATACAGTGCATTCGGAAAGTATTCAGACCCCTTCCACTTTTCCACAGTTTGTTATGTTACAGCCTTATTCTAATATGGATAAACAAAATGTTTTAAAAAATCTACCTAAACACAATAATAAAACATTTAAAACAGAAATACCTTATCTACAGTTGAAGTCGGAAGTCTACATACACCTTAGACAAATACATTTAAATTCACAATTCCTGACATTTAATCCTAGTAAACATTCCCTATCTTAGGTCAGTTAGGATCACCATCTTATTTTAATGATGTGAAATGTCAAAATAATAGTAGAGAGAATTATTTATTTCAGCTTTTATTTATTTCATCACATTCCCAGTGGGTTAGAAGTTTACATAAACAATTTAAAATACTAATTGAGTGTAACGTGGGTCAAACGTTTCGGGTAGCCTTCCACAAGCTTCCCACAATAAGTTGGGTGAATATTGGCCCATTCCTCCTGACAGTGCTGGTGTAACTGAGTCAGGTTTTTAGGCCTCCTTGCTCGCACACGCTTCCCATTTCTGCCCACAAATATTCCATAGGACTGAGGTCAGGGCTTTGTGATGTCCACTCCAATACCTTGACTTTGTTGCCCATAAGCCATTTTGCCACAACTTTGTTAAGTATGCTTGCCGGTAGCTGAATATCCATGCCATCCTTCAGCCACGATTCCGTGAAACATAAGATATTACAGTTTTTGATGTCCCGTTGGTAAGATATTTGTGATCTTACCTCGTCTAATTTATTATCCAATGATTGCACATTGACGAGTAGTATTGATAGTAACGGCAGCTTTCCCACTCGCCTTCTGTGGATCCTTATGAGGCACGCCGCTCTGTGTCCTCTGTACCCGAGTCTCTTCCTCTTTCAAATAACTGGGATGTTGGCCTTGTCGGGTGTTTGGAGAATGTCCTGTGCGTCCTGCTTGTTGAAGAAAAAGTATTTGTCTAGTCCGAGGTGAGTGATAGCTGTCCTGATATCCAGAAGCTCTTTTTTTGCGGTAAGATACGGTTGCAGAAACATTATGTACAAAATAAGTTACAAATAATGCAAAAAACCCAACATAATAGCACAATTGGTAGGGCACCCGTAAAACTGCTGCTATTTCTTCCGGCGCCATTTTATTGTGCCAGGTCAGCACGGCGCTGAAATCTATACAAATTACTGCAGATGTAAGGAAACGTGACTAAAGGTCTTTAGTGACTCATAAGGGTACTCTTTACTACTTCTCCAGAGTTCATTGGCATTTTCAAAACCCATTCACTTATCCTTTTATTTAGTAAGAGCTTTTATATTGAATTAGGCTTCGCTGGTGAAACGCAACCCTAAAAACCCAACAGATCAATACTAGGCATACAGTATGTTGTTTTCCCAGTGTACAGTATGCAACAGCTGCTGTTCTGTAAATGGCAGCAGTCACTTTATGCGTAGTTATGCAAACATTTATACATAAATGCATAACTGGTCAATAGACGTTCGTGGTACGCAAGGATTCAAATGGGTATTTATTGCTCCAGGTAGTCAAAAAATATTGTTAGACATGAAAATGCTGTAACACACCCTGGTAAAAACGCCTTTGACGACAACAAGTGAGAGATTATATCTTCAGATGCAATTTACAGAACGTCACCTAAATGACCAAGCGAACAACCTTTCCTGCTTTACAACGTGGACCTGACAGATCAAAGCGAGCACTGATGAGGCTGCCAGGTGCCGTTGATGTAAATCACAAGAGTGACATTCTATGGAAATATATTTCAGATTTTTTTTTTTTCTCTAACATTGATATTAGCCTATTATTACAAACTGTGTGTGTTTATGTGTGTCATCAATGAAGGGAGTTAAACATGAATGTCCTCACTCTGAGATTACAGTGTCTCCATCCTTTCAGGATCAGTGACCATCAGAAGGAGCCTGACCTGTGTGAGCCAACCAGGCCCCATACTGCACCACTGCAGCCCCCCTCATCATTTCTCCTGACAGAGTCATTATGCGCCTTTAGGGCGGATCGTAGGCGCAGGCAGCCAACCGCAGCTCATCTGAATACTGATGCAAATGAGACTTTTGCCATAACTAAATCATAATTTAGGCCAAGTTCCCCACTTTTAGTCAGGCTGGCCTCTACCATACTAATTATTAACCACATTGTTTAAATAGGTATTTATACCCCCACGATGCTGTACTTGCCACATGCCATTAGTCCTGTGTGCTACAGATGTCAGGTCCTTGAAAAACACTACACGTCTATTGATCAGTTATGCATATATTTATAAATGTTTGCATAACTACGCATAAAGTGACTGCTGCCATTTACAGAACAGCAGCTGTTGCATACTGTACACTGGGAAAACAACATACTGTATGCCTAGTATTGATCTGTTGGGTTTTTCGGGTTGCGTTTAACCAGCGAAGCCTATTTCAATATAAAAGCTCTTGCTAAATAAAAGGATAAGTGAATGGGTTTTGAAAATGCCAATGAACTCTGGAGAAGTAGTAAAGAGTACCCTTATGAGTCACTTAAGACTTTTAGTCACGTTTCCTTACATTTGCTGTGATTTGTATAGGTTTCAGCACCATGCTGACCTGGCAGGTCTTAATGGAATTATCAATCTCCATAAGGTGTCCATTTTAGGACTTCCTTCCTAAAGGGACTCCATTAGTTCAAATCTTCAGGTTACATCGTCAGACCAACAAATACAGTAAGAGGTATCTGCCTCAGAGATACTAACGGCTGAAAACACAGGGGTCAAATCTTCAGGTTACATCGTCAGACCAACAAATACAGTAAGAGGTATCTGCCTCAGAGATACTAACGGCTGAAAACACAGGGGTCAAATCTTCAGGTTACATCGTCAAAGCAACAAATACAGTAAGAGGTATCTGCCTCAGAGATACTAACGGCTGAAAACACAGGGGTCAAATCTTCAGGTTACATCGTCAGAGCAACAAATACAGTAAGAGGTATCTGCCTCAGAGAAACTAACGGCTGAAAACACAGGGGTCAAATCTTCAGGTTACATCGTCAGACCAACAAATACAGTAAGAGGTATCTGCCTCAGAGATACTAACGGCTGAAAACACAGGGGTCAAATCTTCAGGTTACATCGTCAGAGCAACAAATACAGTAAGAGGTATCTGCCTCAGAGAAACTAACGGCTGAAAACACAGGGGTCAAATCTTCAGGTTACATCGTCAGACCAACAAATACAGTAAGAGGTATCTGCCTCAGAGATACTAACGGCTGAAAACACAGGGGTCAAATCTTCAGGTTACATCGTCAGAGCAACAAATACAGTAAGAGGTATCTGCCTCAGAGAAACTAACGGCTGAAAACACAGGGGTCAAATCTTCAGGTTACATCGTCAGACCAACAAATACAGTAAGAGGTATCTGCCTCAGAGATACTAACGGCTGAAAACACAGGGGTCAAATCTTCAGGTTACATCGTCAGAGCAACAAATACAGTAAGAGGTATCTGCCTCAGAGAAACTAACGGCTGAAAACATAGGGGTCAAATCTTCAGGTTACATCGTCAGACCAACAAATACAGTAAGAGGTATCTGCCTCAGAGATACTAACGGCTGAAAACACAGGGGTCAAATCTTCAGGTTACATCGTCAGAGCAACAAATACAGTAAGAGGTATCCGCCTCAGAGATACTAACGGCTGAAAACACAGGGGTCAAATCTTCAGGTTACATCGTCAGACCAACAAATACAATAAGAGGTATCTGCCTCAGAGATACTAACGGCTGAAAACACAGGGGTCAAATCTTCAGGTTACATTGTCAGAGCAACAAATACAGTAAGAGGTATCCGCCTCAGAGATACTAACGGCTGAAAACACAGGGGTCAAATCTTCAGGTTACATCGTCAGAGCAACAAATACAGTAAGAGGTATCTGCCTCAGAGATACTAACGGCTGAAAACACGGGTCAAATCTTCAGGTTACATTGTCAGAGCAACAAATACAGTAAGAGGTATCTGCCTCAGAGATACTAACGGCTGAAAACACAGGGGTCAAATCTTCAGGTTACATCGTCAGAGCAACAAATACAGTAAGAGGTATCCGCCTCAGAGATACTAACGGCTGAAAACACAGGGGTCAAATCTTCAGGTTACATCGTCAGAGCAACAAATACAGTAAGAGGTATCTGCCTCAGAGATACTAACGGCTGAAAACACAGGGGTCAAATCTTTACAGAATTGTTTGTGGATGAACATGAATCTATTAACAAGAGAGTATTTGTTCCTTGGTGGATTGCGGTGTGCAATCATCTTAAAACAGAATGGGCATGCTGAAAGGGCTTTATGAATTCATATACAAACACTGATAGTTGCTTCTGAGATTTATCTAACTTGGTGTAGAACATGAGAATATATCCATATATTATCTAACTCCTTTTGACACTAACGTTTTCCTTTGGTCATGGAATTGAGTGTTCTATTGAGGTTAGGCCTAGGACACATCACATTTCCTCTGTCTGATTAGGCTTACAATACCAGTGAATATGAAAACAACTAAGTCTTATGGGACATCACTTGGGTATATTCACTACCTACAGCACTGGAAAAATCACCATGTCCAAGATACAAATCTAGCAGCTTGAACGGTGCCTACGCCAAAGGCATGTACATCACTCAAGCATATACATTTCACTTCAATACACATTACATTAAGTCATTTTTATTTGAATTACTTTATATGCCTTTGTTTTGTCATGAATCTGCTTCCATACAGGGGGTGTAAAAAAAAACAATATCTTGAATGCAAGCTTTTTACGTATATTTTCTTTGTGTAATTTAGACCATTAAGCAGCCGACATTTGACACGGTCATCTCTATGCAAATACATAGATTAAAATCTGATATTCTTTTATTTTTTTAAAGTTAATGAATTGTTCTTAAATTAACAAAGTAATCAATGTCTCTTTGAGCAAAGAAAAATATAGAATAGAATGAATTACAGACACAGGAACAAACTCCTTTCAAATTGTTCTCAAAATACAATTGGTGGAAATAAATGATTTAACATTTGAATTAAATACAGAAGAAATATATCAAAAGTTAGGTGATATCACTAAAACTTAATGAAAAGCATTAACAGTTCACCATGGTACCAAAACCCTAGTAATTCATCCCTTTAAGGCAAAGTACCACACTTTAAGTTGGTAGAGTACCCATCATGACAACATAGGATGGGGACTGGAGCACAATGTTGTTTGACTTGTGCTGTTGTTCTGAAGGCCCAAAGGTCAACAACATCATTATTTCCTGTTATAATTTAGTTATGATGCTTTCCTCAAAATATCACATGTATCAAGAGATAAATATTGCACGTATTACTCAATTCTGCCTGGAGTCGCCCTTGAAAAAGTAATTGGACAGGAAGTAACATTACTGGGGCCTATTAAATCGTTGGCTTAAAAAATGCATTTGTTTTGTGATTGTGTGACTCAGTGTCTCTCAGTTTGTGTCTACCTGGAGCTGTTTAAATGTCTTCTGTGTTGTTCAGCCATGCATTATGCATTGCAATATGTTAAAGGTCAAATTCCTTACGCCTCAAATATTTCAACATATTACGTGCAGTGGAAGCATGGGCGCGGCATGTGGTGACTAAACTTAAATGTACATAATGAATGTTGGAGATGTCATGGACATTGAGCATAAAGTAAGAACCGAACAAATTAATCTTGACTCGAGAAACACCTAGAGCACATGCATGGTGCGCGATATGGACCTGTTCTGCCAATATGCAAATGTATGTTAATCAAGTAAGCTCACATGGATACCAATTCAACTGACAAATTATGGACATTATCTTAAAGAGAGGTCTGATTACATGTGGCGACATGCAATTATGCAGACAATGTAAATTACATAAAAAAACAGACTTAAGTCTAAAGTAAAGACCTATTTTGCTTTCCCATGCAGTAGAAAATCCCCATCAATCTCCACTCAGACAGTGTTTTAGTCTGTTTATAAGATGCAGTGGATTTCCTAGTTAGTGGGTAGGTGGCCGTGTAAGGGAGAAGGTGATGATAAAGAGCTGTGCTTTCTGAACCTGGCACCAGCACACAGTCATGTTGCCTCTTGGCTATTCTCAAACAGCCCTCTGTACTAGGCCTTGTGGGAACATCTCCCCTCAGACTGTATATTGTGGAAACTTCTCTGGAATGTGTTTCTCTTAAACTCAGCCAACAAGCAAAGTCCTAGGAGGGTTAGATTACAGCTTTTCAAAATTAAAAAAAAGGGAAATAAACAGCTGCCATTACGAAAGAGTGAGTGATTTATTTACCCCTAACAGGCAGTTTTATCACAACAATACATACACATTTCTATTTTCACCTAGGGCCTATAAATGTGGTTTCCCTTTTTAACCTGAGTCTTTCATTTTATAGACGATAACATTGGAGTGACCTAAGCATGTATTCATATGACACAACAACCAACCACACAGCGTTCACAAGGTTGAGCCCACACTTCAATCTCCACAAATGGATGAGTGAGATTTATCTTTATAGATGGAGGAGCGGGTATAGCGGTGGTACAATCGGTTGGTTTAATGTCAGCCTTGACTGGGAGAACTCAATTTCATGTCTGGATTATAAAATGGCTATAATTTGCTCATGGTGTCATAAATCTAAGTTGCTATGATTTTAACTCATTAGTTTCATGTCTGAGTCAGCAGCTCTGGTAGAAAAACAGAAGGGAAATGAACAAAGAAAATCATTCCGTTATTCCATCTGAGAAATCAACCCTGTTCGACATTAACAATGCTGTTGTGAGAGAAAGAATCAAGTACTGCAGACGATTTCAACCAGTTACAGTACGAATAATGGTTTATAAATATGTGTTCGACCGTGATTAATAGACTAGACTGTAGATGCACTTAGTTCCAGCACACAGGTATTACTGTTACCGTGGTCAGTCTGTTGCTCAGGCCTTATGTTTTGCTGTGGTTCAGACTACCAACCCAACACATGGAATATTCACATCCAGCAGCCCATTTAGAAAATCCTTTATTCAAAAGGCATCCACAACTGAACTGGGGGTTACACTAGAGAGCAGGCCAGGGAGGTCCCGAAAAGCTCCATAACATTTAGCTATTAGCAGTGAGAGGCAGAGGGGCTGGTGGGTGTGACTGACTGATTAAAATGGCATTTAATGTGGCAAGTGTGTGCTGTAGGGGGATATCACCTCTCAAACAGCCACTGCATAACATATCTACAAACCTAATGTTCATCTACAAACCTAATGTAAAGTAGATCTACAAACCTAATGTAAAGTAGATCAACAAACCTAATGTAAAGCCTAATGTAAAGTAGATCTACAAACCTAATGTAAAGTAGATCTACAAACCTAATGTAAAGTAGATCTACAAACCTAATGTAAAGTAGATCAACAAACCTAATGTAAAGCCTAATGTAAAGTAGATCTACAAACCTAATGTAAAGTAGATCTACAAACCTAATGTAAAGTAGATCAACAAACCTAATGTAAAGTAGATCAACAAACCTAATGTAAAGCCTAATGTAAAGTAGATCTACAAACCTAATGTAAAGTAGATCTACAAACCTAATGTAAAGTAGATCTACAAACCTAATGTAAAGTAGATCTACCAACCTAATGTAAAGTAGATCTACAAACCTAATGTAAAGTAGATCTACAAACCTAATGTAAAGTAGATCTACCAACCTAATGTAAAGTAGATCTACAAACCTAATGTAAAGTAGATCTACAAACCTAATGTAAAGTAGATCTACAAACCTAATGTAAAGTAGATCAACAAACCTAATGTAAAGTAGATCTACAAACCTAATGTAAAGCCTAATGTAAAGTAGATCTACAAACCTAATGTAAAGTAGATCAACAAACCTAATGTAAAGTAGATCAACAAACCTAATGTAAAGTAGATCTACAAACCTAATGTAAAGTAGATCAACAAACCTAATGTAAAGCCTAATGTAAAGTAGATCTACAAACCTAATGTAAAGTAGATCTACAAACCTAATGTAAAGTAGATCTACAAACCTAATGTAAAGTAGATCTACAAACCTAATGTAAAGTAGATCAACAAACCTAATGTAGTGCATTAGGCCTCTGTTGCTCTGGAATATAATTTTGTCAATGGATCAGCTACATGTCTCTTCAAGTGGCAGAAGAGATTGGCATGAGGCATTACGTTACATTAGACACAGTCAGAGAACAACCACTCATAGGGATTGGGAAACCAAAATGATTTGCTCGCCGCAGATGCTCAGTCTCACACTACTGAGATTGTAGTGTGAGCTGTACGGAATCCATATTAGGAACACTGTCATTCCTCCTGAACAGGTGAGGGGTGAACATTTTCCTAATACGGATTCACTACACCTACTTGTCAACATTACTAGAGCTAAAACCCTGACGATCGATAGACATAACCACAGTCAGGAGTGTGCCCAGTCAGCCAGCCAGATGACCTTGGTTCATTGGTAGAGTGAGTGAGTTGGTGTGTAAGCAGGCAGTAGCACCACACTGTAGAAAGCATGACCACCCTTATCAACCTGGACGGACATGACTGTGGAACATAGACAACATTAACACTATGAATGACAGGAAAGGTGACAGACGCAATGTAAAACATGTCCACACACAGGATCATGAACTGACACAACTTGACTTTGGCACATGTACTTGTTCATGGTCAATATGGTGTAACTGAAAGGAAAGGTGACACAGGCATTCCCAGAGGACCATTGTAAAACATGTCCACAGATAGTAACATGTTCTGCCCTGAGGGTGGTGTGAATCAGTAAGGGCTATTTAACTTCAAGGCCATGGACAGCGGTCGCTAAGTTGTTGACTCATCTACCTGCCATAGAATAGACAGCCAGGCCCCCTGCGACACACACGCAGGTTAATCCATGGCTGCCTATCACAAGGGACTTCCTATTCTGGAGGGGACATCTTTAGAGCAACACATGTAATCTAAATGAGAGGAGCAACTTTTTCACAAAAGAGAGTTGTCACATGGTTATAGTTTGTTTGTAGTCCAGGAGCCTTGTTGACACCCTGCACTGCTTTACAAGCATGTGTTTTTGATACAAGTTAGATATTTTTGTTGGCAAAATTAATTAAAGATAAATGTAAAAACATGGGTGACAAATGCCTCCTGCATTAATATGCAGGTAACCGCCAAAATAAAGGAAACACTTGAGTAAATGAAGGATACAAAACATATTGAATACAGCTGCTTCCACACAGGTGTGGTTCCTGAGTTAATTAAACAATTAATATTCCATCATGCTTAAAGTCATGTATAAAAATTCCCAGTGGCCCATTATTTTGGCTACCATGGCTAAATCCCCATTTCACAACAATCTAGTTTTTATTTTATTTGTATTTTTTCATGTTTTATTTTTGGTCTCGTCTCCTTCGCTCCTTCTGTGCTGTGTGCACCGTCCCATTTACACCAGAGATCTGTATATAATAAGGAAATGCACGTGTCTCCGCCCTAACAATGGGAGTCGTTGTCCCAAAGGCGGCAAGGCAGGTGACAAGCGTTGGTCCAAAATAAGCCCACAGAAATGCATTGGCCTCATTTTGGACAGATTTTAGCGCGAGTGAAACCTCTAGCTTCGCCCTCTTCCTTTGGTTTATACACACACACGCACACACAAAGCACTCACCACAATAAAGATGAGAGATCACTTCTTCATCTTTGACAAGCGGATTCAATTCGCTATTTGACGTTTGGTCCAACAGAATCAGTCATACAGACACCAAAACACATTGAGACATTATGTACCGTAATAGAGACGTTAACCTTTCCAATGAATTTTTTTCTAACAAATTGCATGCAAAGCAGACTACTAAAAGGAGAGTATTAATGAACTGGGTTTGAATGGTTGTTGCTGATGGATTTAGATTAGCTAAACACTCTGCAGTTAGTTTGAGTAATCAACTATGTTCATATATTGGAGCAATGTTAATTAGCATATTTTAATCACAATAATCCTCAAGGTGTTGCTCCACATATACTAAACTCAGCAAACAAATAAACATCCCTTTTTCAGGACACTCTCTTTAAAAGATAATGTGTAAAAATCCAAATAACTTCACAGATCTTCATTGTAAAGGGTTTAAACACTGTTTCCCATGCTTGTTCAATGAACCATAAACAATGAATGAACATTGCACACAGCACCTGTGGAACGGTCGTTAAGACACTGTGGAACGGTCGTTAAGACACACAGCTTATAGACGGTAGGCAATTAAGGTCAGTTATGAAAACTAAAGAGGCCATTCTACTGACTCTGAAAAACAACAAAAGAAAGATGCCCAGGGTCCCTTCTCATCTGCGTGAATGTGCCTTAGGCATGCTGCAAGGAGGCCTGAGAACTGATGATGTGGCCCAGGCCACAAATTGCAATGTCCGCACTGTGAGACGCCTAAGACAGTGCTAC
This sequence comes from Oncorhynchus mykiss, assembly GCF_013265735.2. Classification (NCBI taxonomy): domain Eukaryota; kingdom Metazoa; phylum Chordata; class Actinopteri; order Salmoniformes; family Salmonidae; genus Oncorhynchus; species Oncorhynchus mykiss. Next base: position 8,844,907 of record NC_048588.1, on the reverse strand, counting down.
AGGGAGACAGCACGGACAGCTGATCGTCCTCGCAGTGGCAGACCACGTGTGTCAACACCTGCACAGGATTGGTACATCAGAACATCACACATCACAGGATGGCAACAACAACTGCCCGAGTTACACCAGGAACGCACAATCCCTCCATCAGTGCTCAGACTGTCCGCAATAGGCTGAGAGAGGCTGGACTGCGGGCTTGTAGGCCTGTTGTAAGGCAGGTCCTGGGACCTGTTGGATCAGAGGGTGAGGGCTTCGGCCATTCCTCCCAGAAATGTCCGGGAACTTGCAGGTGCCTTGGTGGATGAGTGGGGTAACATCTCACAGCAACAACTGGCAAATCTGGTACAGTCCATGAGGAGGAGATGCACTGCAGTACTTAATGCAGCTGGTGGCCACACCATATACTGACTGTTACTTTTGATTTTGAACCCCCCCTTTGTTCAGGGACACATTTTTCCATTTCTGTTAGTCACATGTCTGTGGAACTTGTTCAGTTTTTGTCTCAGTTATTGAATCTTGTTATGTTCATACAAATATTTACACATGTTAAGTTTGCTGAAAATAAATGCAGTTGAATGTGAAAGGACATTTCTTTTTTTGCTGAGTGTAGATCCATGTTGGCTAAACTTGAAATATAAATGATCTGGTTACGTGGGTTTGTGCTTGAGAGATTGTTTATGAGACCTGTGTTAATTTTCTAGTATGCCTGCTACAAGAAGTTAATAACTTCACAAGCCCTGAATTCATTAGATTATTTCTGACTGTTTGAAATGCAGTGCATTTGACCTTTAATTGTACAACAAAGCTTATTTGAAAAAAATAGAGGCACGCTTTTTAGATTATATCGCCCAGCCCTACCATGGCTAGAAAGAAGAGATCTCATTGATATTGAAAGAAGGGTCTCAAAGGAGCATAGGGGATTTAAAGTGTGTGTGTGTCTGTGTGTCTCCGTCACCAGATCTCAACCCAAACGAACACTTATGGGAGATTCTGGAGCAACCCTGATACAGGGTTTTCCAACAAAACACCAAATTATGGAATTTCTCATGGAAGCCTCCAGTAGAGTTCCAGCCACTTGTAGAATCTATGGCAAGGCACATTGAAGCTGTTAAGCCGCCTCGTGTTGGCCCAACGCTCTATTAAGACACTTTATGTTGGAGTTCCCTTTATTTTGGCAGTTACCTGTATATTAGTCAACCTGATTTGAGAGTATTCCAATGCACAGAGGTAATTTTCATTTTTAGAAATGGGGGAAATTAAAACTTTCCTCATGTTCTCAGTGGACTGCGAAAGATTAAATCCCCAATGAAAAATTCAAGAAAAGTACTTATGTGACTAAAATGACCCAAAACAAATTATCTGGAAATGTAGACACGATCAGCTCCAATGGATATGCTACTTTTCTCAGGGGTGTGTTAACTGACTCAACATGTGTTAGCCTTTAGCACCATTTCCCTGCAAAATCATTAGCATGAGTTGTGTGGAATTCGTTGCCATCCTTCTGGAAACAAAGAAATGACTGTCGTCATATCAACAGTATATTCCCTTAAGCAATTGGTTACATTTAACAGTGGTTCAAGATATCCTTTGTCAGGTTCGTTGAGTCTGGCAACACCAGAAAACTATGATATAGACAATTGAATTGTCCTAAAAACGTGTTACAGTGGATTGTGTAGTTGGCTGGAGTTCACAGCGGCAAAAAACTAGTGTCGTGGCCCCCACTGAATCTCTATTTTGTGTAAGATGCTGTTTGTTAAGAACTTAACACAATAACTCGCCCTCAAAGGTGAGTATGAGGTGAATTGAAAATGTGCAACAAAGCATTGTAAACTTTAATTTTGGTCCGATGGATGGTCAGTCTGTGACCATGACTGTCTGTGAGTGGTTGTATTTCTCCACCCCTATCCTTTGTCTGTTTACAGGAACAATGGCAATGTGATCGCTCTGTTCCTGTATTAACTACAGATTGCCCTTTAACCTTTGTACCCTTCTGCCCTGTTTTGGAGAAGCCTTAATTTTCCAGTTGATTTTCTTGTAAGAGTGTGTGTGTGTGTGTGTGTGTGTGTGTGTGTGTGTGTGTGTGTGTGTGTGTGTGTGTGTGTGTGTGTGTGTGTGTGTGTGTGTGTTGTGCCAGCGGCGGTATGCAGCATTGATGGGGTGTGTGATCAGAAGGCTGCTATTCGCAGGCCCAGGTGGGACTATGCTATTGTGCCCAGGAGCAAGGTACTCACCCTAATTGCTTTGGTAAATATCCATTCATAATTTATTCAAATGTAAGCTGTAGAACGAAGGCACCCTCTCTCCCCTACACCCAGGTTCTGTTATCTCAGGTCGTAAATTCCTGGAGGAGACACTCTTCTCCTGGCCATGCAGTATAGAGAGCGAGAGTTTCACAGCAGAACAAAGGAACTTCTTCTACATCACAGAACAATATCCATGTTTTGGAGAATGTGTAAACAGTCGGTGGAGAAGCCAGCTACGACCCGGTCCGTTTTGTTTCATGTTTGTGACCTCATGAAAGACAATACAGCTACATTACCATAACTCCGTTATGAGGTTTGCATCTAATTATTGTATAAAATTAATTAGTAAAGATGAAACTATTTGTGAAATGATGCAATTCTATGTTAAACCATTAATGTGAGAGAATTGTATTCCCTTTAAAGTTTAACTAAGTCATTGGCCCGCCCCCATGAGCACAGACATGATCAGGCTCATGGGACAGTCCTTTTCTACTGTTACGAATAAAACCCCCACCTAGAGAAATCCTCTTCAGACCATGCATACCTCAGTCAACTGAGGGGGCAAAGGATTGAATAAAGACCACAAAAAACTCAGTTTAAGTTAAGGTTGTAATGGTTGTTGAATTCCTAACCATACCATGTGGAGCATTGGCTACACGGGTGGAAATGGTTCAACTTTGAGACTATCGATCCCAACAGAATAGGAGCAAATCTTAGATACTAATTACTAGTCTGAAGCTAGAAATTAATGTTAACCTGGGATGCAAAGACCGACAACCGCCGAACATATATTCTATGAGAACATTTCTGAATGGTACTCTGAAGTATCCATTCGAACCATGGAATACTTCAGGGAAGCAGAGATGCTCAGATGAACAGAAAGACGGACGATTCCAACAGATATCACAACGACACACTAAACGTAAATATGTATTGATTGCAATTATTCCCGAATGAGTGACCATTCAGGTGCAAAAGATAAGCATTTCTTTTTGTCTCTCCCGCCCTTCTCAGTCCCAACCCACATCCATTGTCCACCAAGCCGTCATATCGGCTTAGCCCACTAGGGAACCTCCCCTATAATTTCCTTGTAACTGTCGGGTTCACCTAGGGATCATGGAAAGGGTTGTACCAAAATGTTTGATGCATTTGAAAAATTGATTATGCTTATGTTTAATTAATAGAAGGGGAGGGGTTACAAGACCCCTCCCTCCTTACATTTATAGGGTTTTAGACTACAGATTAACAATAATTAACAATTAACAATAATTAACAAAAAAATCATTGTAGAAGTTTAGTATTGTTCTACAGTTGTATTTTAGTTCTCTCACTCTCTCTTTCTGCCTCATAAAGAGGCCCCTCTTAGAAATGTGTGACTTAGAACTCTGCAGGGGAGTGAAGGAGATAAGACTAGGCCAACATTCCACAATAAATCAACTTTGGGGGAAGGGGACATTTACTGCTGAGTGTTTAGCTAACAATAAAGGCCCTGTTTATACAGCTTTGTAGGCATGGTTTTGGTCCCAGGGGTAGAGGATGATGACCTAAGCAGTGACATCACCAGGGCGCGACTTAGGGTTGAATAAAACAACTGGAAACCTTTTGTTTGATGCAGAACTTACTCGGAAACATGCGTGCTATGTTCCTGATTGTTAACTTATGTCTGCAATTGCATTAATAAAGGTTTTTGAATGATTTAATTCAATATATTGGCATAATGCTAATTTCACCAATGAGCCAATGATGATTGACAAGGAAGAAAGGAACGAACCATAACATGGTTGATTCATAGTAATGGCTGGGTTTGTGCAGATAACCAACAATTTACGACGTTTGGAACGGGACTAACGTGAGGTAAAGAATAATTCATTAATTAGAAGACTAATTGATCAGATAATAAAATATATGAAGAGTTATATTAGGAAAATTATAACTTTGTAATCTGAAAATTTTCCTTGGTGCCCCAACTTCCTAGTTAACTACCCTTACATGATTAGTTTAATCACGTAACAATAATTACAGAGAATTGATTTGATAAAATAACAGTCTTCAATTTAATGATGCCAATGATAGTTTGTTGATATACTGTTGATATGATGACAGAAATGTCTTTGTTTCCAGAAGGATGGTAACGAATTTCACACAATTCATGCTAATGATTTAGCAGGGAAATGGTGCTAACAGCTATCACCTGTTGAGTCAGTTAACACTCCTCTGAGAAACTAAGTGGCGTATTGCACCATCGAACACGAGTTCACAAAAGAGTCCTATCCCTTTTAAATCAGTGCCATACTCCAGAAACCACCAGGACATAGGAATGACACTGTGAAACGCAGCCAAACAACACACGTCAGAACCGATACCACTGAATCGGGAACATTAGTGAAGTCAAGTGTTCCTCAGGCTTCTTGCTGAGCTGAACATAAGAGTCCTTTAAATTTTGCACTGAACAATGATAAAGGGGGGAAAACAGTACATTTCCTTTCTGAGCTTTCAACTGAAATAATGTGATTCTAAATGAACGTTAATTAATTAATTCCAATTAAAGTCAATACATTTCATTACGAAGCAAGTAACAAAACACAACCTCTTTGACAAATTGAAAAATATGGTCACTTCAATTTGACACACCGTCTTTCTTATACAAATAATAAACGTTAAGTTGTCAGTTATCAGGTTAATTGACTCTTCTCTCAAGAGACCTTATGCTGCCACAACCACCAACATGAAAATCTAGATGAAGCACACTGGCAATGACGACAAGCTGCTTTCTATCCTGGTAATACGATCTAAGAACATTTGTTCCATTAGCGTCAAGGACGAACCAAGTTTTGGTTCTACCAACACAGCAGAAAAGCTATGACTGATTCACGCAACAGGGCCGACCTGAAACGTACTGTGCTGGTTTGAATATTTTATTATCATATTATCCTTTCCAGCATGGCGGAAATGTAACCTCTAGGCCAGCCCAGTAAAGCTCAGCTCGGTTCGGTTTGGCAAACAGTCTGGAAAACATCATCTTTACAATCGAATACATTGCTTCAAATTCTGTACAACTGTATGAGTCACAGTAGCATGTCAATACTAGTTTACAAGCCTGGCATTAGGGCATTACAGAAAGGTCACAGTGAGGTCACAGTAGCACTGTGCCACCACGGCTACATCCTCTAACCCTGCAGCTCTGTTTCTTCACACACTCAGGTGCTACACCACACCACAGTGTGATCAGACAGAGTCAGAAGACAGGCGGTGGGATGAAAGAGTGTTTGTGTTACGTCTGCTGTTACATAACATAACAACAGGTTCATCTGGAAGTCATTTGTCACGGTGCAGGACTTACAACCACACTTCGGGGCACTAACCAAACAATGTCATAGTGGCCGATTGATTAACTTAGCACCGTGTAGTAGGGGATGGAGAGAGGATCGATGGGGTTAGTTCCACAGGCAGAAAGGCAATCAGGTCTGCCATGTCAGGAGTCCAGCCCTCCAGCACAGTACCGTTTCAGACGATCAGAACGGGCATTAGTGGAGCAGAAATACACTATAGTGCATTCTGAAAGTTTTCAGACCCCTTCACTTTTTACACATTTTGTTCTGTTACAGCCTTATTCTAACATGGATAAAATACATTTTGATCCACACCATACCCCATAATGACAAAGTGAAAAGAGGTTTTTAGAAGAAAAAAAATGAAAACAGAAATACCTTATTTATATAAGTATTCAGACTCTTTGCTATGAGACTCGAAATTAAGATCACGTGCATCCTGTTTCCATTGATCATCCTTCAGATGTTTCTACAACTTGATTGGAATCCACCTGTGCTGAATTAAATTGATTGGACATGATTTGGAAAGGCACACACCTGTCTATATAAGGTCCCACAGTTGACAGTGCATGTCAGAGCAAACACCAGGCCATGAGGTCGAAGAAATTGTCCGTAGAGGTCCAAGACAGGATTGTGTCGAGGCACAGATCTGGGGAAGGACACCAAAGAAATTTCTGTAGCATTGAAGGTCCCCAATAATACAGTGGCTTCCATTATTCTTAAATGGAAAAAGTTTGGAACCACCAAGACTCTTCCTAGAGCTGGCCATCCGGCCAAACTGAACAATCGGGGGAGAATGGCCTTGGTCAAGGAGGTGACCAATAACCTGATGGTCACTCTGAACAGAGCTCCAGAGTTCCCATGTGGAGATGGGAGAACCTTCCAGAACGACAACCATCTCTGCAGCACTCCACCAATCAGGCCTTTATGGTAGAGTGGCCAAACAACTCAAAAGGCACCCAAAGGACTCTCAGACCATGAGAAACAAGATTATCTGGTCTGATGAAACCAAGATTGAACTCTTTGGAAACCAGGCACCACTCATCACCAATACCATCCCTATGGAGAAGCATGGTGGTTGCAGCATCACGCTGTAGGGATGTTTTTCAGCAACTGGGAGACTAGTCAGGATCGAGAGAAAGATGAACGGACCTAAGTATGGAGAGATCCGTGATGAAAACTTGCTACAAGAGCTCTCAGGACCTCAGACTGGGACGAAGGTTCACCTTCCAACAGGACAACGACCCTAAGCATACACCCAAGACAATGCAGGAGTCGCTTCGGGACAAGTCTCTGAATGTCATTGAGTGGCCCAGCCAAAGCCCGGACTTGAACCCGATCGAACATCTCTGGAGAGACAGAGCTTGAGAGGATCTGCAGAGAAGAATGGGAGAAACTCACCAAATACAGGTGTGCCAAGCTTGTAGCGTCATACCCAAGAAGACTTGAGGCTGTAATCATTGCCAAATGTGCTTCAACAAAGTACTGAGTAAAGGATCTAAATACCTATCTAAATCTAAATACATTTGCAAAAATAAAAAATAGCTTTGTCATTATGGGGTATTGTGTATGACTTGAAGAGAGGAAATAACTATTTAATTGTATTTAATTATTATTTCAACCACACCCATTGCTGACAGGTGTATGAAATTGAGCACACAGCCATGCAATCTTCATAGACCAACATTGGTAGAAGAATGGCCTTACTGAAGTGCTCAGTGACCTTCAATGTGGCACCGTCATAGGATGAAACCTTGCCCTGCTAGAGCTTCTCTAAGTGCTGTTATTGTGAAGTAGAAACGTCAAGCAGCAACAACAGCTCAGCCGCGAAGTGGTAGGCCATACAAGCTCACAGAACGGGACAGCAGAGTGCTGAAGCACGGAACGCCTAAAAATCCTCTTTCCTCAGTTGCAACACTCACTCCCGAATTCCAATCTGCCTCTGGAAGCAACGTCAGCACAATAACTGTTCGTCGGGAGCTTCATAAAATGAGTTTCCATGAACAAGCAGCCTCGCACAAGCCTTAGATCACCATGCGCAATGCCAAGCGTCGGCTGGAGTTTTGTAAAGCTCGCCGCCATCGGACTCTGGAGGAGTGGAAACGCGTTCTCTGGAGTGATGAATCACGCTTCAACATCTGGCAGTCCGACAGACAAATCTGGGTTTCCAGAGCATGGTTCGGGCCCCTTAGTTCCAGTGAAGGGAAATATTAACGTTACATTCTATACAATTCTGTGCTTCCAACTTTGTGGCAACAGTTTGGGAAAGGCCCTTTACTGTTTCAGCATCACAATGCCCCCCGTGCACAAAGCAAGATCCATACAGAAATGGTTTGTAGAGATCTGTTTGTAAGAAATTGGCTGGCCTGCACAGAGCCCCGACCTTAACCCCATCGAACACCTTTGGGTTGAATTGGAATGCCAACTGCGAGACACACACACACTGCAAGTCGAGGAGAATACAGGCACCTTGTGTGATCCTCCCCCATCTTTCAATTTGTGTTCCACATTCACACTCATTATTTCTAATGGTAGTACAGAGAAAAGTACGTCCTTGATACTGTATCATTAAAGGTCCTTTCTGACCTTAATGTGACTGGTTTAATGTGAGAGGGAGAATCTCCAGGCACCCAGTGGTGAGGCATAACATTTTGCACTTTGCAGTGAAATAAAAACAATGCAATGGAGGTCTAAACCTACAATTTGTAAGTGCACAATAGCAATCTGGGGCTAATTCTTGCCTACCGACTGGAAGATCCAGGCTATAGATCCGCAAGGGGCATTGAACTGTTGATACATTGGAAAAAAAATTAGAAAAGTGGTTTAAGCTATACTGTAATGTTCCAGTCTCAAGATCTTCCATTACATGCAGCTCATATTTTTTTTATCTAACCAAGACAAAAGGCAATTATCTGAGTAAAATAATCAGGACCCCATACTGCTGTGCTAGATTACTCTGAATAAACAACAAATTAACTTGAAAGACCTCATCTTTTCATAGTTTAGTGGTAGGAAAATATGAAGCGAGCACACAGTGCAAACTTATTTCACAGAGGAGCTGATACAGAGCTTAGTCAAGTTTAAAAGGTTGAGGCACAGACAATTAAACATATTTTGTGATATCATGATGCCTTACTGTCAGAGAAAGCTACACCCAAGCCTGAATCCCCAGGGCACATCAGGTCAACTCACTCCCACACATACAGATTCCTACAAAGCTCCTTTCATCCCTCAGCATCCTATGTTATACAGTTTACTGACACTGGCCACATTCACCGAGTGCTGAGCGTTCCTAAATTCATCCATTATTCTGCACTCTGGCACACACAGACGAGAGCGCTCTCAAATCAGAGTAGATAGCCAGAGTGAATTTACAAACGCACCCAATACTTGGATAATCATTATCAATAGTGCTGATCCCAGTGTTACTATAGATACTGTACCTGGGCAACAATAGCACCTATTCCAATTTGTAGGACTGCCACAGAGTCAGAAGGGTACAACGCCACGTCTCTCCACTCGTAATTAAACATCTTGATCTTATAAATAGTTTGGGTCAGGGTTTTTCCTGACTAAGTGGCCAGACCAGGAAAAACTCTGGGCCTCAAGTATAAGCTACAACTAGTCAAGCCATACAGTCAGTAAGCTCCTGGTCCTTTCAAGTCTTGGATAAAACTGGCCCCATCTATTTGTGGGTAGTATTGTTACATAAAACTAAATGTTTTACATACTCTATAGCCATACAAGAGCTCTATTTTGATTTGTTTAAAGGAATTTGTGGTTCTCTCTGTGGACGCTGTTGTGCTTACAGAACATTATATTTGAAATTGATGAAATGGCCTCCTAATTAAGCCTCCAGATAGGCTTAAAACAGTTGACCTCCATGTACAAATTTACTGTCATGCATTTTTTATGGTAATGGTGACTGGCTGCAATCCCACAGATTGTGTCTGACACACACACACAACTGAGGAAATACTTTTTTAAAATAGTTATAGCAAATCATACTATTTTCTTATGTGGACTATACTATGTGTATGTGTATACTGTATCAGTACTATAGAGTGTTTTCTATGTCTCACGTAACTCCAACCAGTCTTGATATAACACACCCACTTGATATGACTTCCACACAATATCAGTTAAATGACAGCAACAGAGAGCTGTGTCACAGTATGCCATTGTGTGGCAGGCCCTTTCAGCCAGTTGATTGGTGCTATCGGATCTCCATGTATTTATTTTAGAAATGCAATCATGTGCGCTAAGCTAGCTAGCTGGGGTTAACTAATGAGGATCTGCATTCTGAGGCAGAGACACACGCCCAGCCACACCTGCCAATTTCAACTGCTCCGTCATATTGATTTACCATACACCATTTCAACAGCAAAACACTTCCAATCGCTAACATCGTAATTTCACCATGGGTATATTATTCAAATGATCCACTCTCCCGGAGACAAACACATTTAACAGGAGGGGCCCACGGTTCAACTTGACAAGGTGCTTTTGCATAATGCTATTGAGAACCAACGATTTCCTGTCTGCCAAGAAGAAGGGGATTAGGTAAATATGACAAGAATATCTCAAAAGTATTGATATTGTAATAATTACCAGTCGTTATTCAAACCATATCGACAACATTGTCCTTCTCCGAAAACCGAAGTTCAGCAGTATTCAGTACTACTCTGTCACTATGTATTATCTACAGAGCAGGATGTGTTTGTCTTTTCAAGTTCTTCACCTCTGCCAGGTGCTGCATTTACTACAGAGGCATTTATTTGTGTGCCTCTGTATACAGTATATAGATATTATCACCCTGTTTTTTTTTAAATCTAAGGGAGTTTACACAACCTTATTCAAGGTTACAAACAATTCAAGGAACAAACAATAGCCAAGGAACAAACAACAGCCATATCAGGTAGTTTGTCTGCTTCTCTGCCTGTGTGTATCTGACACTACATTCTGATAAACCAGGGGGAATATTTTAACAGATCTCCAGTAGCAGTGTGTGGGTAAAATCCCTGGGGAAGCCAAGCCAGGAAAAAAAGACACATTGCAAACTATGTATTGTGATAATTGCGTTGTTTGCTTTATAAGCTGTTAGTTCATACATCTTTGTGATTATAAAGGCCTAAGGTAGAGGCAATAATAAGACAGTGGCAGAATAAATCCAACCACACATTTGTTCCATCACAACACCGGAGAGCAACATCGTTTAAGTCCACAAAACCTGTTGCATGTAACAAACAGTTACACCACTGGTCAAAAGTTTTAGACCACCTACTCATTCAAGGGTTTTTCTTTATTTGTACTATTTTCTACACTGTAGAATAATAGTGTAGACATCAAAACCATGAAATTACACATATGGAATCAAGTAGTAACCAAAAAAAGTCTAACAAATCCAAATATATTTTATATTTGAGATTCTTCAAATAGCCACCCTTTGCCTTGATGACAGCTTTGCACACTCTTGGCATTCTCTTAAACAGCTTCACCTGGAATGCTTTTCCAACAGTCTTGAAGGAGTTCCTACAAATGATGAGCACTTGTTGGCTGCTTTTTCTTCAATCTGTAGTCCTTTCATCCCAAACCATCTCAATTTGGTTGAGGACAGGGGATTGTGGAGGCCAGGTCATCTCATTCTTGGTAAAACAGCCCTTACACCACCTGGAGGTGTGTTGGGTCATTGTCCTGATGAAAAACAAATGATAGTCCCACTAAGCCCAAACCAGATGGTATGGGATGACGTATCGTAGCACATACTGGTTGAATTCTAAATAAATCACCAGCACAGCACCCTCACACCATAATAATCTTCCTCCATGCTTTACGGTGGGAAATACACATGCGGAGATCCTCCGTTCACCCACACCGCGTCTCACACAGACACGGCGGTTGAAACCAAAAATCTTCAATTTGGACTCCAGACCAAATCCAGACCAACATTTCTGAGGCTGGTAACTCTAATGAACTTATCCTCTGCAGCAGAGATAACTCTGGGTCTTCCATTCCTGTGGGGGTCCTCATGAGAGCCAGTTTCATCATATTCTTTGCGACTGCACTTGAAGACACTTTCAAAGTTCTTGAAATTTTAAGTATTGAATGACCTTCATATCTTAAAACAGGAATTCCCAAATTCCCAAACGTACGGCAATGCTGTGATTCACATTTTTTTATTTAAAAATAACATGTTTTTTAAAGTTTTTTTTTGATCTTCAAATGTTCAAACAGTCCATTTATATTTTTCCAATGGCGCTATACGTTTGGGTGTCACACTCTGACTTTAGATATCGCTGTTATCTTAAATTTTTGGTTAGGTCAGGGTGTGACGAGGGTGGGTATGCTTGTTTTTGTATTGTCTAGGTATTTGTATGTCTATGGTGGCCTGATATGGTTTCCAATCAGAGGCAGCTGTTTATCGTTGTCTCTGATTGGGGATCATATGTAGGTAGCTATTTTCCCTTTCGAGTTTGTGGGTTCTTGTCTGTGTGTAGTTGCCTGCTAGCACTCATTTTTATATAGCTTCACATGTCGTTTTGTTATTTTGGTTAGTTTGTTCAGTGTTTATTCTTATAATATAAAGAATGTACGCATACCACGCTGCGCCTTGGTCTCCTTCGTATAACGAACTGGGTGTGTTTTTTTAATCACCTGAGTAGCCTCCTTTCACTGCCTAAAATGAAACCATCTGGTGTCCAGGGAAACGATCATTTAAAATACAGGTAGCCTAGTCAAATAATTAACATCCAATCACATTAACCATTACTCTCTCGTGGAAATTCCACTAACCGTCTGAATGCAGCCAAACATAGCTGCTTGTCATTTTGGTATCTGCACTGATGGCGCAAAAGCCATGACAGGGAGACATAGTGGAGTGGTAACGTGCGTGCAAGCAGTTGCTCCCGACGCCCCTTGGGTACACTGCAGCATCCACCAAGAGGCTCTTGCTGCCAATTAAATGCCTGACAGCTTGAAAGACGTTTTGGACACTACAGTGAAAATGGTTAACTTTGTTAAAGCAAGGCTCCTCAACTCTTGTGTCTTTTTTCCACTATGCAATGTTATGGGCAGCGACCATGTAACACTTTTACAACATACAGAAGTGCGCTGGTTATCAAGGGGCAAAGTATTGACACGTTTTTTTTCAATTGAGAGCTGAGCTTAAAGTTTATACTGACCATAATTTTCACTTGTCTGACCACTTGCATGATGACGAGTTTCTCACACGACTGGCCTGTCTGGGTGTTGTTTTTTTCTTGCCTGAATGATCTGAATCTAGGATTACAGGGACTCTCTGCAACTATATTCAATGTGCAGGACAAAATTGAGGCTATGATTAAGAAGTTGGAGCTCTTCTCTGTCTGCGTTAACAAGGACAACACACAGGTCTTTCATTGTATGATTTTTTGTGTGTGCAGAGGAACTCAAGCTTGCGTACAATGTCAAATGTGATATAACGAAGCACCTGAGTGAGTTGGGTGCACAATTACGCAGGTACTTTCTCGAAATGAATGACACAAACAACTGGATTCGTTATCCCTCTCATGCCCTGCCTCCAGTCAACTGACCGATATCTGAACAAGAGAGCCTCATCGAAATTGCAACAAGTGGTTCTATGAAAATGTAATTTAATCAGAAGCCACTGCCAGATTTCTGGATAGGGCTGCGCTCAGAGTATCCTGTCTTGGCAAATCGCGCTGTTAAGACACTGATGACCTTTGCAACCACGTGCCTATGTGAGAGTGGATTCTCGGCCCTCCCTAGCATGAAAACTAAATACAGGCACAGACTGTGTGTGGAAAATGATTTAAGACGGAGACTCTATCCAATACAACCTAACATTGCAGAGTTATGTGCATCCTTTCAAGCACACCCTCATTAACCTGTGGTGAGTTATTCACTATTTTCAATGAACAAATAAAGTTTTATATGTAAGATGGCTATATAAAGAGCAAAATTATTGATTCTTTTTATGAGCCAGGTTGTGACAAAAACTCACACTCATTCTTATGTTTAATAAATGTATCGTGTGTGTGTGTGTGTGGCAGGCTTACAATGATGGCAAAAAAACAACATTTGAGAGTGCGCTGACCCTGGTGCTAGAGGGGGTACTCAGCTGGAGGTTGAATGTTTGAAGGGGTAAGACTATAAACAGCTTGGGAACCATTGGCTTAAAGTTATGATGGACTGACATTTCTCTTTAATTGTTATAGGGCTATCTTCTGTATACCACCCCAACACAACAGATTGGCTCAAATGCATTAAGAAGGAAAGAAATTCCACAAATGAACTTTTAAGAAGGCACAGCTGTTAATTGAAATCCATTTCTGGTGACTACCTCATGAAGCTGGTTGAGAAAATGCCAAGAGTGTGCAAAGCTGTCATCAAGTATCAAGTATCGTAAATATCAAATATATTTAGATTTGTTTAACACTTTTTTGGTTACTATATGAGGGGCCAGAGTTGTGCTGTTTCGCTCGCTCTGATTCTTTTCCAGTGAGATACATTCAGCCTCTTGCAAATTGAAAGAAATTTATGAAGCAGAGAGACTAAAGAAAAATTATTTTATGGGGAAGCCTGGTTTCCCTTGGCCTCCATGAATACACGTCATAACAGATCTTTCTGTTTTTCTCTCTGCATTTCCAGTAAGTTTTGAACATTGCAAGAAAAGATCAGTATCAATATTAGGGATGACCCCAATGATTAACATATATATATTTTTTATGGCACATGAGAAACCTGTCTTATTCACGCCCATCTCCGTGAACTAATCCGCTGAGGAAGCCGGGACTAATCCATTGCAGAGGCGAGACAAATCCATTGGAGGCCACAGGGATAGCACAGTACAAGAGGAGTGTGGCAGTACAATGCACGTCTCACTCCCACCAATTTGTGCACATTCATTGTTTGTATGAATTGTTTGCATTTAATTGTTAGTGTCTATCAATTCCCCATTACATACAGTACCAGTCAAAAGTTTGGACACACCTACTCATTCAAGGGTTTTTCTTTATTTTTACTATTTTCTTCATTGTAGTATAATAGTGAAGACCTCAAAACTATGCAATAACAAATATGGAATCATGCAGTAACCAAAAATGTTTACATCAAAATATATTTCAAAAGTAGATTCTCCAAAGTTGCTACCCTTTGCCTTGGTGACACCTTTGCACACTCCTGGTATTCTCTCAACCAGCTTCACCTGGAATGCTTTTCCAACCATCTTGAAGGAGTTCCTACATATGCTGAGGACTTGTTGGCTGTTTTCCCTTCACTCTGCGGTCCTACTCATCCCAAACCATCTCAATTGGGTTGAGATCGGGTGTTTGTAGAGGTCAGGTCATCTGATGCCACACTCCATCACTCTCCTTCTTGGTCAAATAGCCCGGAGGTGTGTTGGGTCATTGTCCTGTTAAAAAACGAATTATAGTCCCACTAAGCGCAAACCAGATGGGATGGAGTATCGCTGCAGAATGCTGTGGTAGCCACGCTGGTTAAGTGTACCTTGATTTCTAAATAAATCACTGACAGTGTCACCAGCATAGCACCTCCTCCATGCTTCACGGTGGGAACCACACATGCGGAGATCATCCGTTGACATACTCGGCGTCTCACAAAGACAGTCTCCAAAAATCTCAAATTTGGACTCATCAGACCAAAAGGAGAGATTTCCACCTGTCTAATGTCCATTGCTCGTGTTTCTTGGCCCAAGCAAGTCTCTTCTTCTTATTGGTGTACTTTAGTAGTGGTTTCTTTGCAGCAATTAGACCATGAAGGCCTGATTCACGCGGTCTCCTCTGAACTGTTGATGTTGAGATGTGTCTGTTCTTGAACTCAGTGAAGCATTTATTCGGGCTGCAATTTCTGAGGCTGTTGGCTCTCATAAACATATCCTCTTCATTTGAAGAAACTCTGGGTCTTCCTTTAATGTGGCGGTCCTCATGAGAGACAGTTTCATTATAGCGCTTGATGGTTTTTGCAACTGCATTTGAAGACACCTTCAAAGTATTTTCCAATTGACTGACCTTCATGTCTTAAAGTAATGATGGACTGTTGTTTTTCTTTGCTTATTTGAGCTGTTCTTGCCATAATATTGACTTTACCAAATAGGGCTATCTTCTGTATACCACCCCTACCTTGTCACAACACAAATGATTGGCTCAAATGCATTAAGGAAATACATACATTCCACTAATTAACTTAACAAGGCACAAATGTTAATTGAAATGCATTCCAGGTGACTATCTCATGAAGCTGGTTGAGAGAATGCCAAGAGTGTGCAAAGCTGTCATCAAGGCAAAGGGTGGCTACTTTGAAGAATCTCAAATATAACATATTTTTTGATTTGGTTACACTTTTTTGACTACATGATTCCATGTGTTATTTCATAGTTTTGATGTCTAAACTATTATTCTACATTGTAGAAAATAGTAGAAATAAAGAAAAATCCTGGATGATTAGGTGTGTCCAAACTTTGACTGGTACTATATATCACCAGTTAATTCATTTACTGATCATTTCTAATCTATAATGTTTGTTTGGTTATGGTAATGTATGTTAATGCATTCAATATATTATTATTCCAGTCTTTTGCCATTCTCATTGTCGGAGTTGACACATTGTTTGCAGAGCGCAAAACCTATACTACACTATTTCATTGCATTTTCGAGTTGTGTCGATTTAGTCATTGTCCCTTTGTTTAGAGCGTTCCTATTAATGTTGAGTAAAGACGTGCACCTGATTACGCATATAAGTAGGCCTACCTGGCCTGCGCGCAAATGTAGGTATATAAATGTGCCCATTTGAGGATCTGATAGTATTTCTGATTGGCTTAATGAACCATCACTAATGAGCAGTGGCTTAAAATACTTCAAAGTACTACTTTTCATTTAACCTTTATTTAACTAGGCAAGTCAGTTAAGAACAAATTTGTATTTATCTACTTAAGTATTTTTGGGGGGTATCTGTACTTTATTATTTATATTTTTGACAACTTATATTTTTAGTTGTCTACATTCTTAAAGAAAATAATGTACTTTTTAATCCATACATTTTCCCTGACACTTGCTTAATATATGGAATTTGGAAAGATTTATACTTTTAAGTTTGATACTTAAGCATATTTTAGCAATTGCATTTACTTTTGATACTTAAGTATATTTTAAACCAAATATTTTTTTATTTTACTCAAGTATTATTTTACTGGGTGACTTTCACTTTACTTGAGTCATTTTCTATGAAGGTATCTTTACTTTTACTCAAGTATGAAATTGGTTACTTTTTGCACCATTGCTAATGAGTTGTGGAGCTTCTCAAAGTAATGTTTTCTTCCCCTCAAACAGCAAGCAAACAGTCTGTTTTTAAATATTGAGAAAGATGTTAATTCCTCAATGCATTTGAAAAATAATTCCAGCTCTCTCCCTTTTGATAACCACTCAGCATGGAAGGGAAGCATGTCATGCTGGGATCCAGTGGAAACAGTCATAAAATAGGTCTAATACCTGGGGCGGCAGCTAACCTAGCGGTTAGAGCGTTGGACTAGCAACCAAAAGGTTGCAAGATCAAATCCCTGAGTTGACAGGGTAAAATCTGTCATTCTGCCCCTGAACAAGGCAGTTAACCCACTGTCCCAAGGCCGTCATTCAAAATAAGATTTTTTTCTTAACCCGACTTGCCTAGTAAAAAAACGTCTTATCCCTTCTGCAAAAATACTACAGCTGTGTCTGTCCTAAACTCAAAATAGCCTACAGCGGTGTCTGGCCCAAGGGGAAATAATATTTTATACAATGCTGCAAGGAGCTTTAGGCCGCATCCAGGTTAATAGTTGATACAATGTTTCAAGTTTGTTGACTATGCATGGACTGTCTGCAATGTGATTTATAGGATATTTTTTTCAGGATATTTTCTACCTGCAGGCTGCAATGTTTTTATTTGTTGGCTTTATGCTATTTTTACATAGTTGGCAATATAAGTTAATTGTTAGGTTTGTATAATTTTCATTAACCACATGACAAAGATTTTGAGATACGAAGACATTAGAAATTACATGAAACTGTCCCATGACAATGTGCATATGAAAACCATAACTGGAAAGCAGATTGGTGGAAATGGTGAGATAAATTGGCATTCCACATGAGAAAGTTTGCCGACTCATGTAGCCTATTACCGACAATTTCAGGAGAGGGAGAATCTGGGAAAGCCAGTAGGAAGGAGCAGGAAAAGGGTGGTCTGGATAGGTTCTTGATCCCTGGCTCCCTCTTGAATAATTTGTGTCTTACTTCATCAAAGAGAGAGCTTAAAGCATCAGACAAGCTCAATGCATATATAGTTACATTTTAAAATAGGTTGTGTTTATATATGGAAAAATACACGCCTTAAAATAGACTACTTTCGGTCGACCCCAAAAATATTTGACCAGGACAGCCCTAATCAATATATCAATGCAGCATAGCCTGTTTGTTGACCTATTGAAAATGGAATTCATGAGCAAAAATCTGAAAACAAGCTTTTGTTAGTGTTATGTTGTATTGATAAAGCTTTGGGAAAGTGAAACAAATAACTATATGGTAGCCTATATTTTATTTGTAATTTTTCACCCAATTTCGTGGTTTCCAATTGCGATCTTGACTCATTACTGCAACTCCCCAACGAGCACGGGACAGGCGAAACTCGAGTCATGTGTCCCACAAAACATGAACCGCCAAGCCTTGCTTCTTAACACCCGCTCGCTTAACCCGGAAACCAATGTGTCGGAGGAAATGTGTCAAAGGAAACACCGTTCAACTGACAACCAAAGTCAGCCTACAGGCGCCCGGGCCGCCACAAGGAGTCGCTAGAGTGCGATGAACCAAGTAAAGCCCCCCCGGACAAACCGTTCCCTGACCCGGACGACGCTGAGCCAATTGTGTGCCGCCCTATGGGACTCCCGGTCATCGGATCGAATCCCAGGCTGTAGCGACGCCACAACACTGTGATGCAGTGCCTTCGTCCGCTGCGCCACTCAGGAGACTGGTAGCCTATATTCTAATCCTTTTCAATATTAGATTAAATGCCACACTTTTGCTTCATATTATCAGCACATGGGAAACTTCATTATTTTTTTGCTGTGGTGTTGGTCATGGTGTCGGGGGTGTTTGACAACGAAACCCCAGATACAAATCAACAGAGATTGACAGTTTTATCAGCTGAATTTACATGGACATTAAGACTGGGGCATGAGGCAACAACAGGGGAAAAGCAGGCATCATTAAGCACTTTGACAGCATGCATCTGTGATGTGTTATGCAGTCTTGCAGGAGGCTGGCTAACACACCTGTCTATCTGTTAGAACATCATTGCCTCGCTTCCTTTGATCGGACCATCCTCTTTATTGACAGAAGGCCTAACAGCTAAATTGTGTGTGAGTGTGTATGGCCTCAATGGATGGGGGGGCCGGGGGGGGGGGGGGGGGGGGGCAGAGCTCCAGCGAGCCGCTCCTTCCAGAGAGACGGGGTTAATGCCTGAGCCCCCATCCCAGCGGAGTCCCATACCCCAGGGCCTGCTTGCCTGCTGGGCTGGGAGAGGGAAAATTGAGCCCTGGGTAGATAGATGTCTGTCACAGTGAAAAGTCTCCTCTCTGTGTCTCGGCCACACAGCTTCACTCTCTTCAAAGCCTCCTGCTGGGCATTAAAATATCCCCCTATCTATCTCAAACGTGCCTGGGACTGAAGCACATATTATAGACACCATCTTTTACATAGGTAATTGGAAAATGACCGATTTTTCCATATTACAATAATTCTCAAAAGTGATATAGGCACTTGATATAGGAACATTCACAGGGGAAGCAACACCAGCTTTAACATGTATTCAGATGCAAAGTACAACTCGATGGACCAGAACCTATTTCATACTATCAGCCAGTGCAGATATTCTAGAGCAGCGGTATTCAAGTCTTACCCTACGAGGTCCAGAGCCTGCTGATTTTCTTACCCAGGTCTAAAGCAGTTCCTGATTAGAGGGGAACAATGAAAAAAAAATCAGTGAGACTGGCTTTGAGGTCCAGAGTTGAGTTTGAGGGTTCTAGAGAGCTGCCGAGCAGCACAAATGGTCTGTGCTCCGCTACTTTTACAGTTTCACCGTGCCAGGATTGCAATGTGGCAACGAACCAAGTGAACAATAAGACAATTAAAGACATCTGTTTCAGAGGCTAACAATCCATTGGCCCTACAACATGGGCTTTGGACTGTCAATACAAAATCATATACAAGCCAACATGATAGAAATACAAAATA
This sequence comes from Oncorhynchus mykiss, assembly GCF_013265735.2. Taxonomy (NCBI): domain Eukaryota; kingdom Metazoa; phylum Chordata; class Actinopteri; order Salmoniformes; family Salmonidae; genus Oncorhynchus; species Oncorhynchus mykiss. The sequence goes on along the minus strand of NC_048588.1, from coordinate 8,825,059 downwards.
GTTGTGGCCAGTGAGGCCCTCCTAACTCCTATGGAATATAATTAGGTCTGTAACAAACCACTGTCACTGTTGCAGAAGCCAAAAACATGTACTGTAAATCATTTTAACACAGTTTTTTTGTTGGTTAATTTTAGCAATAGGCACCTGGAGATCACCCAGGTCTTCAGGTCGAGACACTAAGCGATGATGACAGAGGAAATTAGCCATGTCATCTCAAAATGCCTCTTGAAGGCTATTTTTCAAGAACATTTACCAAAACGCCATCTATGTTTCATTGCTTGTGAGCTGGGATCAGAATGACTTGAATCTATCTGGCTTGTACAAGCCATTGCAAAGAGTTTTTTTGTTGTTCAACTTTTTTATACATAGTCGGTACAGTGAGTATAAAAAAATGGGATGTTTTATCATCCATGACAACCCTAGTTCAAGGACAGAGCGGTGCAGCTTTGCCACAGTGGTGTGTGTCTCCTGGTGAAAGGGATTCTGCTCTCCACTGCTTTGCTTTCACACAATAGAAGGCCAGCACTACAGGGGACCCCAAGCGCTGGGCCGAGCCAAGGACATTTGCGCAGTAAAAGTAAACAACTGCACCATCCCACAGATTGAGATGCCTTCCATTTCTGGCATCATGTGGCTGTGTGATCAATGCCTTGCAAAGTCCCCCCACCCCCTTCTCCGTCCCCCCCTTCCAATGTGTGTGGTGGGCCACTTTACCTGCCAAGAACGTAATCCTTCCTCTGTTTTGCGTAAAGCCAGTGTGGCTCTCATCAATGCGATGGACACACCAGGGAACACCTCCCGTCATTGATCACAGATGTCCACTCGCAGATTTCGATTGGATTCTGGATGCCACATAGGGATGAGGAGCTCCAAAACAATCACTCCAAATCAACAATAAAATCAACCATAATTCACAAAAGGGACAGATTTGGTCTAAACCAAATAGCACTGGAACCAAGATGAAAGTTAACCAACCCAATGTAACACTGTATATTAGTAAGACCACACACACACAACACAGACCAATAGATTAACATATTTTGGGCTATGATGACACAGAAAGGGAATACTGTAGGTTAGATTGGGTAAACTAAATCTTCTGACAACAGGATCCAATACTGCAGTATGTTTGAATCATAGATCATCATGATTGAATGTAATATGATACAGAATTCTCATGTTAAAGCAGATCGACTGGTGACTGTCATCGCTGCTTGCTGCCATATTCATCATCTGATAATGTATCAATTTCAAATCTCCACAGTCAAATGAATGCTTCCTGGAAAATATTATGGTAATTTGGCTGTTAAGTGACAAAATCCTGATAAAAGACCACGATGGAGTCCCTGATTCTCATATTGATTAACATTTCAAAGCCCAGGGTTTGTTAGTGTCACATAGGGAGGCTGCTTTTAAGAGTTCCCCATTAACAAGTCAGTCAATTATTCAAGACTAAAATCATGCTGGCTCATGGTGACATGATATCTGCGAATGCTCAAAACTAATTTTAATTTGATGACAATAATATGAGCAAGACTTGTGCTTGAACACCAAAGCAAGCTAGACCAGCCAGAGGACAGTGCTAGATGTGGGGAAGATAGCATGATTAAATGTGATAGATCGTCTTTTGTATTTCTCTGGACATATACAGTACAAAGACGAGACAAATTACCCCCAAGAGTCTATCAAATGCTTTGTGTTATGTGGTATGTATTTACCTCTTTAATAATGGTAATTAAATGCTTTGACTGACAAACAAAAAAAATGTCCTGGCTGGTACTCAAATGAATGACATTTGAACATCTTGGCCATGTTCTGTTATAATCTCCACCTAGCACAGCCAGAAGAGGACTGGCCATCCCACATATGCTCTCTCTAATTCTCTCTTTCTTTCTCTCTCTCGGAGGACCTGAGCCCTAGGACCATGCCCCAGGAATACCTGACATGATGACTCCTTGCTGTCCCCAGTCCACCTGACTGTGCTGCTGCTCCAGTTTCAACTATTCTGCCTTATTATTATTCGACCATGCTGGTCATTTATGAACATTTGAACATCTTGACCATGTTTTGTTATAATCTCCACCCGGCACAGCCAGAAGAGGACTGGCCACCCCACATAGCCTGGTTCCTCTCTAGGTTTCTTCCTAGGTTTTGGCCTTTCTAGGGAGTTTTTCCTAGCCACCGTGCTTCTTCACCTGCATTGCTTGCTGTTTGGGGTTTTAGGCTGGGTTTCTGTACAGCACTTTGAGATATCAGCTGATGTACGAAGGGCTATATAAAATAAATTGGATTGATTGAAATTTGATTGATAATGCGCAATGCTGGTCTTTGACCCAAACATAGGGGCTCATGGTAGGAGAAACTATGGCTGTCTGAAAACATTCCTAGCTGTCAAATCCTTGCTTCCCCTTGTTCCTCAATTCCTCTCAAAGTTCATTTGAAATTGGGGGGAAAAAAGGAGGCAAGAAGTTTACAGCTAATAACGCTTTCAGACAAAGACTATGTAGTCTATTGTTATGTCTATAATGACTGCTTTGTTGCACTCTCCACTTGTCTGGAAAAAGACAAGACAAAAAAACTCCTTCAACCAGTCTGTATAAAATTTTCAAATACAATTTTAAATCTTAATGCTCGTTTCATACCTTTAACAAAAGTACCAGGCTTAAATTGTTTTTCAAAGTCAGTGCCTCTAGTAATTAAACCTCAACCACTCTGGGGTATGATGCTTATATATTTTGAGAACGAGGGCTTGGTGTATTCAAACCACCAAGGGTCAGTGGCGTAAAGTACTTTGAAGTATTTCTATACTTTACTATTTATATTTTTGGCAACTTTTACTTAACTACATTCCTAATGAAAAGTACTCCATACATTTTCCTTGACACCAAAAACTACTTGTTACATTTTGAATGCTTAGCAGGACAGGAACATTTTCAAATTCACACACTTATCAAGATAAAATCCCTGGTCATCCCTACTGCCTCTGATCTGCCGGACTCACTAAACATAAATGCTTAGTTTGTAAAGATGTCTGAGTGTGCCCCTGGCTATCCGTAAATAACAAAAACAAGAAAATGGTGCCGTCTGGTGGGAAAAGTACCCAAATGTCATGCTTGAGTAAAAGTAAAGATACCTTAATAGAAAATGACTCAAGTAGAAGTGAAAGTCACCCAGTAAAATACTACTTGAGTAAAAGTCAAAAGTATTTGGTTTTAAATATACAGAAGTTTTAAAAGTAAAAGTATAAATAATTTCAATTTTTAATATAAGGAATTTGAAATTATTTATACTTTTACTTTTAAAACTTCAGTATATTTAAAAACAAATACTTTTGACTTTTACTCAAGTAGTATTTTACTGGGTGACTTTCACTTCTACTTGAGTCATTTTCTATTAAGGTATCTTTACTTTTACTCAAGCATGACATTTGGGTACTTTTCCCAACACTGCCAAGGGTGTTCTCTCTTAGTAGATGCACATTGCTCATTGAGGCACAGCAAAGCAGTATCAAATATACAGGAAGAAAAGGACCAGTGAATGTGTCTCATAACAACTGTCCCTACATGAGGTGGAAGCCTCATTTAGATTGTTTTGATAACTGGGGGAGGAAGAAAACTGGGCTGCTTCTTTATTTTCCATGTGGTTCCAAATGCATTTTCAAGTCTCTCTCTTTTTATTTCCATTTTGGCTCCTGAAGGAGGACTGCTGGGCACAATGTCATCCAAGCTCACCCAGAATTTCCTTACAAACCAATTAAGGATTCCTTCCGCGTTCCCGCTGCCAGCTCTCTGCTCCCACTCCCAGCTCCCTGTAGGAATGAAAAGGAGCAGGAGCAGACCCGAAGCAGTCATGCCTGGGAAATATAATAAACCTCAAATGTGTTATTAGTGGCTGTCATAATGAAGAAATTAAGAACATCAGACCGCCGAACCCAATGACACAACAGACTGGTGGAGCAGTTCTTAACAGGATCACCGTGTCAGCATACTGATTAAGAAAGAAAGAGAGATGAACACCCCATCATTCTTGTCAGAAGGAGAATGTCTTTCCTTCAGCGCCCAAACAATAGTACTCTACAAAATGTGTTTATGAAGTTGTTATAATGTAATAAAGCTCATAGATTCTTGATCCTTCTCAGACGTACTGCTCTGTTGCCAGGTTACCTCATATTGTGCTACTTTGATAAACTATCCTGTATGGAAGACTGAAGAGATCTACAGTCATACCTTCTGGATATTGCTGTTGCTGAAGGAGTAGCTAATGATATCCCATCTTTGTGTTGATATAGAATTTGCAAACACAAACACACACACAGAGTACATCTAAACCAGCTATTATCTTGACTCCATAATATTGTCAATGATTTATCTTCAGTCAATTAGCTGACCTCACAAAAGGGATCAAGTCATTACATTAATTGATACTAGAGGTCGACCGGTTAATCGGAATGGCCGATTTCAAGTTTTCAAAACAAATGGTAATCGTCATTTTTGGACACCGATCATGGCCGATTGCATTGCACTTCACGAGGAGACTGCGTGGCAGGCTGACTACCTGTTATGCGAGTGCAGCAAGAAGTCATGGTAAGGTGCTAGCTAGCATTAAACGTATCTTATAAAAAACTATCTTAACATAATCACTAGTTAACTACACATGGTTGATGATATTACGATTTTATCTAGCTTGTCCTGCGTTGCATATAATTGATGCGGTGCCTGTTAATTTATCATTGACTCATAGCCTACTTCGCCAAACGGGTGATTTAACAAGCGCATACGCGAAAAAAAAGCACTGTTGTTGCACCAGTACCTAACCATAGACATCAACACCTTCTTAAAATCAATACACAAGTATATATTTTTAAACCTGCATATTTAGTTAATATTGCCTGCTAACATGAATTTCTTTTAACTAGGGAAATTCTGTCACTTCTCTTGCGTTCTGTGCAACAGAGTCAGGGTATATGCAGCAGTTTGTGCCGCCTGGCTCGATGCAAACTGTGAAGACTATTTATTCCTAACAAAGACAGCCAACTTCGCCAAACGGGGGATGATTTAACAAAAGTGCATTTGCATAATCATTGCACGAATGTACCTAACCATAAACATCAATGCCTTTCTTAAAATCAATATACAGAAGTACATATTTTTAAACCTGCATATTTAGTTAAAATAAATTCATGTTAGCAGGCAACATTAAACTAGGGAAAATGTGTCACTACTCTTGCGTTCATTGCACGTGTAGCGTGGTTCATTCTGCGTTGTGTACTTTTAATAAGGACGCTGCCACAACTGAAGGTCTGCTAGTTGAATTATTTTTATTTGCCCTGCACACGAAGAGACAAAACACATTATGTTAACCCTTGGCGCAGTCCTAGTTCTCAGGCACCTTGCTAGCTGAAGGTCAGGCAAAAGAGCGCCAAAAGGAAATAACAGGTGCTGCGTGCACACATTCAATGCACAACAGCACACCATACATGTAAAATGATACAGAACATAATTCGGACAAAATAAAAGACATACCTGCACACGAAGAGACAACACACATTATGTTAACCCTTGGCGCAGTCCTAGCTCTTAGGCACCTGCGCAAGCACATAGACACTCACTCAAACACTGTCCCAAGTACTCACAAGTTACAATAGATACCCTACTTAGCGAGCTTTGTGAAACTTGTTAACATATATCTTTATATTATCGACATTGTAACACACTTATGGTAGCATAACAGTACATTGTGTAACATTATGACGATTTTATATTAAACAATTTCGGAGCCAAGGACAACATACCTTGCTAGCCGAAGGTCAGGCTAAAGAGAAGAATAAGGGGGTACGGAAATACAGATAACCCGCGATGGGCCAAACCAAAATATACAAAACTTTTACAAATCACATGTATGTACAATATTGATATGAAAAAGTGTTTGTACACCAATGAAAAACATTAGCTATGCAGCTGCAATTAACTTAAAAAAAATACACTGAATTATTATTATCATCATCAAATTATTACCATCCCCTCTTGACCTGGCCTATTTGAATTGGTCCTTGTGTGCAACTTGGTGCATGATCTAGGGGAACAACATCACACTGCTACATTCACCCCCACTGTTTTACACTAGATTATAGGCACAAAACACATTACCTCGAAGGTAACAAAGCAAAGAAAGAAAGAAAATGTTTCACACCCACAGGGCGACAGAGTAACCCAATGTAGTCCCTTAAATTCTAGACCCACAAATGGTCGATCAGCTGAAAAGCTATCCCGCGAAGGATTGGGAAAAGGGGTAGCTAATCCCATTCAACCGTATATGAAAAATGCCACGTACATTTTATGCAGATGGACTACACAAAGTTACATGAATTGTCAAGTATATTAGACAAACCCACAAATCATTCTAAGATGCACTTAGATTACTACATATATATAAAAAAATATTTAAAAAGTAGGCACTATCCTACCATCACTGAGAAACTAAGAACTGTTTCATTTCCTGTGGAGACCGTTTGGATTAGCCTATCCACTGGCTTAATAAATCTACCGAGTCTAGTCCGAACACCCTCACCCAAAAACCTAGCAGGAATGTCACAGACAGCACTAACCCTGCTCAGAGGTCTGACCTCAGGATGGAGAGTACTACAGATCCGCATATCCGGAGCCAGCACACTTTCAGTTACCGACTCAACACTAGTAGTGTCAGACGACTTGTCAGAATCCTGGTAGATTTTCACGGACCACACTGACGAAGCATCTTCAACAAAGGTAACATCATCTGTCACAGCATCATCCACACTGAATGGAGTTTCGCAATCAGAACTCTTGTAGGCTTCGGGGATATCTCTCTGGTCCACTTCTGCTGAGCACACCTCACTTAAGGGGACTTCATACGGTTGTTCCACCTCACTTCCATCAGCTGGGACTTCACCATCCTCTTGGAGTATCCTCCCAGAAGACTCAGGAAGGCCTGCTACCCAGTGGACAGTCCTGGCGTCACTCCCATCCATTTGGCTGGACTCTGCAGACATCACGTCACCACTCGATAAAGGTCCGTGACCCTCAGGTTCCTCCCACAAAGGCAAAGGCAGAAAGTTGACTGGCATAATCAGGTTCCTATGCACAGTTTTGATGCGTCCAGTGGTAGGGTGTTGGATACGACATGTGTTCAGTGAGCTGTTCTTCGCAACCACTATGTACACCACACTCTCCCAGCAATCAGCCAGTTTCATCTTGCCCCTCTCCCCCTTGTTAGCAAGTAGGACTCCCTTCTGCACCGAGTGACCCTTAGACCGTCTGTTGTAAACCTCGGCTTGTCTCTTTTGTTGCTTACTGGCATGCTGCTGGGCCTTTGTCATGGCCTCTCTCAGATACTCACCCAGAGACTGGACATACGTATCCACATCTACGGTGTCCCCATCCAACAGCACACTTTCAAACATAACATCTACCGACAACCTAGGGGTGCGTCCGAACATCAAGAAGAAGGGTGGAAACCCAGTAGTCTCGTGAACAGTGCAGTTATAGGAGAAAGTCAATGTGTTCAACATCTGAGGCCATTTAGCATTGGACCTAGCTGGCAGAGCTCTAATGATCCCACCCAGTGTGCGACTTTTCAACACCAGATAACTGAAGCAATTCTGTAATAAGTGAACTCTCAAAGTTAGCACCCCTGTCAGAATGGATACAATCAGCGAACCCATAAATGCAGAAGAAATTATTCCAGAGAACACGATCAACAGTCTTAGCAGGTTGGTTTGGACATGGATACGCACAGGCCAGCTTAGTAAAGTGATCAGTCACTACTAACACATCAATAGACTTGCTGTTTGAATCTTCTGCAGTCCAGAAATCAATACACACAAGTTCTAAAAGGTGCCGTTGTCACAGTGGAGACAAGTGGAGCTCTTGCTTCAGGCTCAGGTGCTTTACTCAACACATCTCTTACAGTGGGCCACGTATTCCTTGACATCCTTCTCCATAGCGGTTTTACTGGGAATCTGTCTCTTGAGCCACAATGTGCGCTGCTGACCCTGATGACCAGCATCATCATGAACTCCCTTCAACACAACGCCTCTCAACGACACAGGTACGACATACTGGAATATTTTCTTCTTCCTCGCTGGGTGTTTTGAGACACGATACAGAATCCCTAACCGCGTGGTGAGTTTTCCCCACTGTCTTAGAGTATAAACTGTTTCTTTAGCTTCAAAGACTCGCTCTCTCCTAGATGGGCGCTGGCCTCTATCTACAAAGAACATTACTCTGCTGATGATAGGATCCAGTGACTGGTTATCATACAGCTCCTTGTGTGTAAGGACAGGTAAAGGGCTCTGACCCATGGACATCAACTTCTCAAGGTGCTGCACATGTGAAACGGCCCTCACTGTGGCACCATCATCCCATCGGCGATGGGCATGGAGGACAGCAGACACCTCTTCACAGGAAACCAACCCACTGACATCGTCACCAGCTCTACTCAACTCACTCCCAGGAGCCATAGATGTTCTACAGCCAGCCTCGGGCTGCTCACAGGAGAGACGGAACATGTCTTGTACATCATCCACTCGAAGACCTCTGGATTCCTCCAGCAGGACATCATATGGAATTCTTGTCAGTCGGTGCAGAACTTTGGAGCGGACAAATGGCTCTCTGCTCAAAGCATCAGCAACGATATTCTTGGGCCGTGGTATGTACTGGATATCAAAATCAAAGGGTCTTGGCTTTGTAAGAATATATTTGAGTGGATTGTAGTCGGTCCACACAGTAAACTTATGCCCTCGCAGCCAATGGCTGTACTTATCATGAATGGCCCATTTCATGGCCAGAAATTCCAGCCGGTGAGCAGGATACTTAGATTGTGCATTATTAAGAGATTTACTAGCTAAAGCTATCGGCCTGGCTATGGCCTTCCTATCTTGCACTTGGGATAGTACAGGTCCCAAACCACTTGTAGATGCATCAACAGAAAGTAAAAATGTCTGAGAAAAATCTGGATGAGCCAGCAGTGCCTGGGCAACTAGTGCTGCTTTCAAAGCTTCAAAAGCGAGTTGGCAATCGGCAAGGAAATAACATACCAAGGAAATAACAGATTTTGCTAGGAGACTGAGTGACACCATCAGCTTCCATCATCTCACTCTCAGTCACATTGAAAATGGTTTGAACCTTAGCAGGGTCAGTGGCTACACCCTCCTGAGAAATGATGTGGCCCAAAAACTTAACAGACCTCCTCAAAAACTTGCACTTAGACGGAGACAGTTTAAGATTGTGCTCCTGCAACCACTGAAAAAACATCTCAAGTCTCTGCAGACTCTCTTCCTCCATCTTAGCAAAAACCATCAGAAATTAGATATTTTTGGTCCCCAAAGATGGTCAGCATTATTCTCATAAAAGTAGCTGGGCTGTTGCAAAGGCCTTGAGGTAAACGATTGTACACGTGCAGACCTAAAGGAGAGGAAAAGGCAGTGTATTTCTTATCCTCTTCATGCAGTGGCACATTGTAGTACCCTGATGTCAAGTCCATTGTGCTGAAGAAGGCATTACCTCCCAGCGCAGCCAGTACATCAGCCTGATGAGGCAGGGGATGAGCATCCTTTACTGTGTGGGCGTTTAACCACCTAAAGTCAGTACATAGACGCAAGTCCCCATTCTTTTTCCATACCAGCACCAATGGTGAGGCATACTCGCTGCTGGATTTTCTGACGATTTCCTTTTCCTCCATATCACCCAAAAGATCCTGTACCTCACTGACATCACCTCCCCAACATTCTCAGACCCAGTGTAACCCCTCTTCTCTAGGTAGACTCCCATTAGCTCCTCCCACTCCAGGACAGAGTACGTATCTGAGCCGTCACCCCTAAAGAAAGGTGGAGCACTAACCTCCGACTTCACAACCAGATTCAGCTTGGACGCATCAATAAAAGTTGACCCACGTTGTTCAGGCAGGGGAAACTGCTGGGATTGGTGAGGGGAATGGGCAGGAGAAAGACTTGAAGCCCCAGGCTGCAGTAAACTTGCTCTGATAGGTTCAGAGATTGGAGAATCTATCTTCTTAATAAGGTCACTAAGCTGACTCGGAGGTGTCCCATTATTACCGAGGACTGGGGATGATGGTACATCAAGAGACAGAGGAGGGATACCCTGGTCATGTGGAGTAAACAGCCTACCCCTCCCAGTGCTTGTAAACTCAGGACTAGCAAACACTCTACTCCCAGGAGGTGACTGTACAAATGGTGTAAATGCAAGGACACCCCTCCTTCTACCCACACTAAAATCCCCAGCATAACTCATTTTATGAACTTGAGAGTCTTCCATGGCTCAATAGAGCACTAAAATACAATGTAATTTACTGCAGACAAATACAAAAAAAATGCAATAAACAAATTCCCTCAAAACATGTGAATATGCTCCATTCACCTTCACTATTTACAGAATAGCAAACCATCAACAAGTGCGCATGCGCAGATCGCACATCTCCTCCACATGCACAGCTCCGGTTGTCGGCTACACACGCAGAGTCGGGGTATATGCAACAGTTTGGGCCGCCTGGCTCGTTGCGAACTAATTTGATTGATTTAATTCCGATAATAACCTCAACCTAAAACTTCTTACCTGGGAATATTGAAGACTCATGTTAAAAGGAACCACCGGCTTTCATATGTTTTCATGTTCTGAGCAAGAAACTTAAACGTTAGCTTTTTTCAATGGCACATATTGCACTTCTCCAACACTTTGTTTTTGCATTATTTAAACCAAATTGAACGTGTTTCATTATTTATTTGAGTCTAAATTGATTTGATTGCTGTATTATATTAAGTTAAAATAAGTGTTCATTCAGCATTGTTGTAATTGTCATTATTAAAAATAAATGGGGGGGCGAGAAAAATAATTGGCCGATTAATCTTTTTTTAGTCCTCCAATAATTGGTGTCGGCGTTGAAAAATCATAATCGGTCGACCTCTAATTGATACCGTATCAATCATCACCTGAGCCAGAAAGAGTTATGATCAGAATCAATTGCCATTACAGGTGCTGTGTAGTACCTAGAGATATCTGGGCAATCATAATTGTTCCCCTGTGTCAAACTCTATAGTGTTAATAGTCCAGGTAGGCCTCTGTGCTTCAGCAAACAAGGGAAATAGGAGGGGTGCTCAACAATGACAATCCAGTGATAGAGTTTACCCATGGAAAACATCCCATAATGACTAATTCCTGGTAAACAAGTTATAGCACTCAGTAAACAGGCAGAGATAAATATCTTCTTAACTCAGACGTTGTTCTATGATCAGACGTGTACAGGTACTGACGTTTAGACGTCACATGACTTCTTTCTGAGAGATCCATTTTTAATGTCTCACTAGCATTCCAATGTGGGGACCAGATTACCACAGCTCAGGTCCCTTTGCAATGGTAGGCAGTGTGTCTCACTGATCTTTACGCAATAGTCATCTAATTCCATTCGTGCATTGGGATTTGGTGATTCATTATCGGACTGGTAACAAGATCAAGTTTGAGGAAAACAGAGCCTACCAACATTTTTTCTACAACTGAAGCGGAAAAGCTACTAATGAAAATTACGAAGTGTAATTTCCTCTAATTCAATCTGAAATCTCCAGAGAATAGGTTAGGCACCTTGATAAACAAGAAAATAGAAAACACTCCCTGCTGAACTCATGTCGAACTAACATGCTGTCTGGCTGGTGGAAAGACTGGATACAGAACTAAAACTAAAAGCCTCAGGTTCATTATAACTCTCTAAAGCTCTAAATATTGCAAACAGAACACTCACCAAGACAGCACTGTCTGTCTGTCAGTGGTTGTTTCTTATAGTCTATAACGAGGGAAACCGTGGTCTGAAATGGTTCAATTGTTACATTTATGAAGCCAATCTTAATTAGGGAGCTTTGGGAAAACAGTTACGGGTCTGGATTCTAGAGGAGAAGGATGGCGGTGGATATTAAAAGAGAACATGAGACAAATTGCTTTCCTGCAAGGTTCACCACACCCTAACATGTCTTGAGACATATTGTATGGTTAATAATATAGAGATTAATAACAATTGTGACTGACCGGCTCAAATCGTTTTTATGTGGCAACATTTGAAATATTTTATTTTTACATTGGATAAAAGTAGAGACTCAGAGCTACAAAATGGTTTATCATACATTGCATTTTTGAGGAACAATGGGAAAGTCATTCTGCTTTGAATGTTGATAAACTTGTAAACTCACTTTTCAGAAAAGGGCCTTTGAATACGGTGGTCTCTACTGGAGAGCTCCCCTTTGGCTACACCCATTCGGCATTGTTCACACCCTCTTAAACCAGCCCCACCCATCTCTTTAAGGATTCACATGTGAGGTCATGTGCTAAACAGTGAGTAGTTTAGTAAAGATTAAGACTAAAAGTGATAGTAACCTACAATAAGGAAACATTCCAGGTAAACAGAAAGTGTCCAGATAAATATATTTTATAAATATTAGATGACACTTACCCAGAAACACTAAATTGATGGGTCCTGTGAAACAAATGCTATAACCCCAGCCACATCCAGTGGTGGAAAAAGTACAATTGTCATACTTGAGTATAAGTACAAATCATTTCAAATTCCTTATATTACATCACACGGCACAATTTTGTTTTGTACTTTATTTTTACAGATGGATAGCCAGAGGAACACTCCAACACATCATTTACAAATGAAGCATTTGTGTTTAGTGAGTTTGCCAGATCAAATGGAGTAGGGATGTTCTCTTGATACGTAAGTGTGTGAATTGGACAATTTTCCTGTCAAAATGTAATGAGTACTTTTGGGTATCAGGGAAAACGTATGGAATAGAAAGTACATTATTTTAATTCGGAATGTAGTGAAGTAAAAGTTGCAAAAAATAAAAATAGGTAAGTACAGACACCCGGAAAAAAGTAAGTAGTACTTTAAAGTATTTGTAAAGTACTTTACACTACTGCCCAAATGCCTTAGCATACTTTATATACTGTTACACACATACTTATCAAGAAGTATTCAACCACTCCACACATTTCTTGTTAACAAACTATAGTTTTGGTAAGTCTGTTAGGACATCTACTTTGTGCATGTCACAAGTCATTTTTCCAACATTTGTTTACAGACAGATTATTTCACTTACAATTTACTGTATCACAATTCCAGTGGGTCAGAAGTTGACATACACTAAGTTGAGTGTGCCTTTAAACAGCTTGGAAAATTCCAGAAAATGATGTCATGGCTTTAGAAGCTTCTGATAGGCTAATTGATATCATTTGAATCAATTGGAGGTGTATCTGTGGATGTATTTTAAGGCCTACCTTTAAACTCAGTGCCTCTTTGCTTGACATCATGAGAAAATCAAAAGAAATCAGCCAATTGTAGACCTCCACAAGTCTGGTTCATCCTTGGGAGCAATTTCCAAATCACTGAAGGTACCACGTTCATCTGTACAAACAATAGTACGCAAGTATAACCACCATGGGACCACGCTGCCGTCATATCTCTCAGGAATGAGACACATTCGGTCTCCTAGAGATGAACGTAGTTTGGTGTGCGAAAAGTGCAAATCAATCACAGAACAGCAGCAAAGGACCTTGTGAAGATGCTGGAGGAAACAGGTACAAAAGTATCTATATCCACAGTAAAACAAGTCCTATATCGACATAACCTGAAAGGCCGCTCAGCAAGGAAGAAGCCACTGGTCCAAAACCGCCATAAAAAAAAGCCAGACTACGGTTTGCAACTGCATAGGGGTCACAAAGACCTTACTTTTAGGAGAAATGTCCTCTGGTCTGATGAAACAAAAATAGAACTGTTTGGCCATAACGACCATAGTTTGGAGGAAAATGGGGGATGCTTGCAAGCAGAAGAACACCATCCCAACCGTGAAACACGGGGGTGGCAGCATGATGTTGTGGGGGTGCTTTGCTGCAGGCGGGACTTGTGTACTTCACAAAATAAATGACATCGTGAGAAAGGAAAATTCTGTGAATATATTGAAGCAACATCTCAAGACATCAGTCAGGAAGATAAAGCTTGGTCGCAAATGGGTCTTCCAAATGGACAATGACCCCAAGCATACTTCCCAAGTTGTGGCAAAATGGCTTAAGGACAACAAAGTCAAGGTATTGGAATGGCCATCACAAAGCCCTGACCTCAATTCTATAGAACATTTGTGGGCAGAACTGAAAAAGCGTGTGCAAGCAAGGAGGCCTACAAACCTGACTCAGTTACACCAGCTCTGTCAGGAGGAATTCACCCTAATTGTGGGAAGCTTGTGGAAGGCTACCCGAAACGGTTGACCCAAGTTTATATTATATTAACCAAATACTAATTGAGTGTATGTAAACTTCTGACCAACTGGAAATGAAATACATTCTCTTAAAATAAAGTGGTGATCCTAACTGGATTTTTACTAGGATTAAATGTCAGGAATTGTGAAAAACTGAGTTTAAATGTATTTGGCTAAGGTGTATGTAAACTTCCGACTTCAACTCTAAGTTAAGGCCATTCAACCTGAATTGAAACCTGAGTGAGGTGCACATGTACAGTACATAAACAGATGCATGCGCCATATATTTGTGTGGTGGACACTTGATACAGTCACATGATATTGTTGTGGCATGTCACAAAATCATGTTACGACCACACATAGCAAAATAATGATATATAAAATTAATATTGATAAGTCTTGCTAAGTGGATGGGTCTCTACATAAGGTGTAAACATTACAGCCAAATGGTTACTTGCATAGTAGCCATGTCAGAAATAGATAGTGTCAATATAAATAAAATCATATACAGTATTTTCAAGAAGAATATCAATAACGATATCAGTGATAGACGAGGTAGTTATATGTATACAAATCGGGGTAAAGTGGCTGAGCAGCAGGATAATTAATAGTAGCCGCAATGCATGCCATGTGTGTTAGGAGAGAGCCCGTTTCTGTCCTGCAGTTGACTTTGGTGCAGGGCATGAGATGTCCATAGCAACTTCATTGCAAACCTCCCTGATCTTCTCAAAAAGTTAAGTTTGTCTATCTGTGTCCAGTCCAGGTGGTGCTTGTACAGGCAGACCATCTATGGGAGGAAGCATGTCAGCATTGGGACCAGGTTTCAGCTCCTGCGCGACAGTCCAAACGCTCCTTGGGGACAACACCAGGCTCCAAAGCACCAAAGCTGTAAAACAGGGAACAACAACAACAACATAAAATCTGAAGACATTACAACCTTGCACAACATCAATTCACCTCCCAAGTTTAGATAATAAGAATAACCTCATACAATGCAATGAAAAGTATTTTTACCTGAAGTGCAGGTACTGCTTGATCTTTACGGAGTCAGGTACGGAGTACGGAGTCAGGTGTTGTTGCCAGCCATAGCTTTCCACCAGCACCGTACTATCCTCCAGTCCAACCAGCTGTGGGATGTTGACCCCTGTCACAGTGCTGTCCTTCACAACACCAGCCATCTCAGACAAAGTATTCAGGCTGGTCTTTCTGAAGCGCTGCTTGATGAGGCCGAAGCACCAGTCGGGGGCAAACTTGGTGTGGCCTGTGATCAGGAAGTGAAGGTCCAGACTGTGGTGGAGCTTGTGCATGGTCCGCCAGGCACAATACCAGAGCACAAACGTGTTCTTGTTTTGGCCACTGCAGTTATCACAATTCAGGTCCCCACGTGTTTTCCCAACTCCGTAGTTGCTGAAGAAATGGTGCATGAAGTTGATGACTGCGCTGCTGCGTTTGCATGCTTGAGCCAGCTCTCTTTTTGATGGGAGGCATGAGACCATTGTCCTTGTATGACTGGTTGAGGAGAGTCAGGCGTGTTCTACTGATGCTGAAAGACAAATTACAGACAAATATTTTAGAATTATTATACAATAAATGCGAAATGGCATTCAGAGATATCAATACACACAGTTCATACACGTAATGTTAGCTAGCTAGCCAGTCATCTAACAGCAAGCTTTAACTAGCAATACAAACCGATTGTCATAGCTAGCTAAAGTACAAATGGGTTCAATGTTAGCTAGCAAGCCAGCCATCTAACCTCAGCTAACATTAGCTAGCTAACAACAAGCTTTAACTTTGGGGCTTTTGTTAAGACATGTCATATTAACTAGCTAGCTAAAAAATGAACTATAATCCCAATAGCAATACAAACTGATTGTCATAGCTAGCTAAAGTTAACCAAATAGGTTCAATGTTAACTAGCAAGCCAGTCATCAAACTCCAGCTGGCTAGCTAACAGCAAGCTTTAACTTGCAATGAAAACAACCTTCTGACAAAATGAGAAACGTATAATATTTCAAACTGTAGCTAGATTCTTACCCGTATACATGGATGAAAGCATCACGGCAGACTGCAACCCCTTTTTCTTAATGAAGACGTCCTGTGTCATTTCCATTTAGTTTGCACAGCTTGTTTGGCCCGTTGTGTTCCACCGATTTCAAAACTCAGTCAAGTTCTTCTGTGACAACACTGTTGATCGCCGTTTCTTCCCCATCACTGTCATCCGAAGACTCTACAATGTCTTCTTCAATTATTATTTTTTTTAACCTAAATCAGGTGATTTCCTCATTGTCTGATTCATTTTTCAGTGTCAGAGAGATTCAGCATGGCACGATCGTCATCCAGAAAGTACTCCATCGCAACTTTTTCCCACTGATAAATTCAGGGCAGCAATGTTATTGAGAGCAGTAGCAACATATTTGCAGTTCTCCATGGCTAACGTTATATCTTTTGAAAAAACTACAGTTGAAAGGATTATCTATGCATAACGAGCAGCTGATTTTATAGACAAGATGCTACACCACAGACCAATCTGAAACCCCGCTCACTATCTCAGCCAATCTCGGCAAGCGGGAAGGTTCCTGACTTTTCTTTGGCTAAACCAACTAGGCTAGTAATTTAACAACTTTATTTCTATTTACAAATGGCATAAAGGTCTGTTATTAAGGCACATGAAAGTTCACATGTTTAAGAAGGCATTTCTGCCCAAAAACTCATTTTGAATAAAAACCTTTTATTTATGTTCAGACGGCTCTCCTGTGAAGTCATGACTTGCGACATACGCCAAGTTTCCTGAATCGGGTCACTGACATTTGCTAGTGGATAAAAATAGCTTTAGTGTGCCAGAATCAATTCCAGGTTGAATGATAACCCGTCGCTGGAAAAAATAGATCACTGTCTTCCGTGAATGTTGGAGATGTGCGCATCTGCCAGTAAAGCCAAGATAAAACCAGAAGGCTTGGAACTCAAGAAATGGAGCCAAGGAAGAGTTTGTCAAACATTATAAAGAGACAAAATGGAGTATGTGGTCGGGAAACAAGCAGGGTTTTAAGTCCTCCAGTGTTTTGATATCTTAACGTTGTAAAAATTACACTCTGGTAGTGAGCTGGAACCTGACAGATGAAACATGCTTCTGACCCTATTCTGGAGTCACTGAAGCACACTATTAAGTATGCCAGGTGTTGTAGAGAGGACTGGTAAAACAAAGGCTGAGAGAAAGGTACGTATTAGCACAGGTACCAAACAAAAACATATGTCCCTTAACATGTCCTTTCTCTTGATGAAATCTAAGTGCCTGTAAGACACACCAACAACATCCTCAGCCAGCCAGACAGCAAACAGCTGGGCAAAAATGTACTTAGCATTGCGTTGATGAAAAATGCAGCGGAGTGGCTGAGTAGGCCGGTTATAGAGGTCAGGAATCAGGAACAGACCGGCTTATTCAAGACACACACAGAAGGAGTATTGCTGTTAAGTACAACAGTGGTACACTACTTCTATACAAGCAAGTGAAAGATGAAAGGAAGAAAAACCTCTTTAGTTGGACTTCAATATAAACATAAGTAGTATAGTATCTATCTGCCGAATTCCAACATTGTGTATGAAGATAAATTAATTAGATTTTTGCATGGGATATATTTTGCCTTCCCTCTACTCATTCATATAGCTTCTCCATTTTCTTATTTCAGCCATGATGAATACAGCATGTCAGTTTGCCCTGATAGAAAAAACAGAAAAACAAAATGTGGATTTCAACCGCATGATAGTTCTAGCCATTATGATTCTCGCTGGAAGAGGAGTGTTTTACACCTGCATTGCTTGCTCTTTGGGGGTTTCGTCTCGGTTTGTTATATTTTTTTGTACTTTTCTCCCCAATTTCGTAATTTCCAATTGTTGGTTACAGTCTTGTCCCATCGCTGTAACTCCTGTACAGACTCGGGAGAGGCGAAGGTCGAGAGCCATGCGTCTTCCGAAACATGACCCTGCCAAGCCGCACTGCTTCTTGACACACTGCTCGCTAAACCAGGAAGCTAGCTGTACCAATATGTCGGGAGGAAACACCGTACAACTGGCGACCATAGTCAGTGTGTATGCCCCCGCCACAAGGAGCCGCTAGAGTGCAATGGGACAATGATATTCCAGCCGGCCAAACCCTTCCCTACTTCATCAGTCTTAAAGTTATTGAAGGAAGCCCTCAAATTGAATAAAGAAGTCCTTGTAGACCGCTCCCAGCATGGCGGAAAACCTTGCGTCCTTGTGGCTAAACTACTATCAGGATTATATTGATGTTCTTCGTCATCCCAGAGAATTTATCCTACTTCGACGCAACAGTGAACCCATCTCTATCGTCCCAGACTATGCCCCCAGCATTGGTCGTAACCGTGCCGCTTTCAACGTTGTCAAGAGTCTGCTCCATGGACGGACTGACGTTAGGTATGGTGTGGCTTTTCCTGCATGGCTCCGTATAACGTACAACGGCAGGAGAAAGACACCCATAAGGCGATCTTTGTATAGGTGAATATTCTACCGAGGTTGTAGAGCCTCCAGCCCCGCCCTAAATGCCTTAGATAGCTATTTTGTCGCACCCTCCACACATGCAGATAACTCCCATGGCTTAACTGGTGTCTCCAGAGACGCAACCGCTCTCATCGTTACTCAATGCCTTGGTTTACCTCCACTGTACTCACATCCTACCATACCCTTGTTTGTACATTATGCCCGGAATCTATTGTACCACGCCTAAAAATCTACTCCTTTTATTTATTTCCTCAGAAGACCCTGCCTCATGGCCACACAGTATTAGAGAGAGGGTAAACTTTCAGAGAACAAAGGAAATCCTTCCACCTCACAGAACTTGAGGTACGAACAAATTTCATGTTCCAGAGAAAGTGTAAAAGATCGGTGAAGAATCCAGCTACGAACTGGTGCGTTTGTCACAACTTGGGAAGCTCAGGAGAGACAGTGTGGCCACATTACCATAACGCTGTTTATATAATAGCCTCAGATATGAGGTTTACATCTAATTGTTGAATAAGATGAACGAGTGAGTATGATACTGTTTGTATAATGGTGTAATATGATTGTGGACTGTTTAATGAAGAAAAATACAATTCCCAATTGGATTTGAACTAAATCAGAGGACCGCCCCTGGGACAGCCCTTTTCTGCCATTCCGAATAAAACCCAACTTTGAGAAATGATCAGCAGACCAGGTTTTTCTCCATTAGGAGGGGGACAAAGGTTGTAGACCAAGAATACCTCAATTACGAGAGGGCTAAAGGTTTAGACCATTGCTGAATCTTTTTAACCATACCACGTGGTTAAACTCTTAGACTATCGATACCGACAGAATAAGAACAAGTCTTTGATACTAATTAATATTCTATAACAAATGTCACTTTGAACTATCCCCTCTAACCAAGACAGAGAGAGAGAGGGAGAGGAACGGACAATTCTACAAAATAAAGACTTTTTACCAGCGATCAAGACGACACACTAAGCGTAAATATTTATATATATTGATTGCAATTGTTCCCGAATGAGTGAGCGTTCATGTGTAAGGGATTAGCATTTTAATTGTTATAATTAACTCTGTAGGGACTTCTTAGTCGACCCCCCATTGCCCCTTTGTCTAACAAGCTGCCATGCCGGTTTAGCCCACTAGGGCACATTCTATCTTTTCATGTAACCATATTTACTGTTTGTTTATGCATTTCAGTGAATTACTTAGTTAGTAATAAATACATTATTTAAGACAATTGATGTATGGATGACTCATAGTGAAGACTGGATTCGTGCAGATAGCCAACAATTTACAACGTTTGGAATGAGACTAACGTAAGGTAAAATAAATAAATCATTAATCAGAAGACTATTGATCAGATATGAAAATATCTGAAAGGTTATATTGGGAAATTATAACTTTAATCTGAATACTTTCCTTGGTGCCCCAACTTCCTAGTTAATTACAGTTACATGATTACTCAGTTTAATCGAGTAACTAATTTCAGAGAATCTTTGATTAAAAAAAACGAAGTCTTCAGTTTAATGATAGTAAAGACAACACCACATTTGCACACACTGTACCTATACTTTTTCTATTGTGTTACTGACTGTACGTTTGTTTATCCCATGTGTAACTCTGTTGTTGTTTTTGTTGCACTGCTTTGCTTTATCTTGGTCAGGTCGCAGTTGTAAATGAGAACTTGTTCTCAACTGGCCTACCTGGCTAAATAAAAGGTGAAATAAAAAAAATATATAAAATGTTTGAATGTTCACCTATTTGGCGACAGTCTATTTATTGATGGTACCCGTATCCAGAGGAGATAAAGCACAGTTCTATTATTAGGTTACGTCATTTCTTTAAAGAAGTTGCCACTTAGTGGAATGCTATTTATAATTTATGGAATGCTATTTATATGCTATTTGTAAGATGCTATTTATAAATGTTTTATACTTTCTTTTAAAAACAGCTTTTTTTTTTTTCATACCAGACTTCAGAGTAGTTTTTTTATTTATTTTGTATTATTGTATTTGCTATTTTTTGGAATGTTAAATCTTTAAATCACCCAGTGAAACGTAAAAGGGCCCTTTCTCATTTAAATCAACTTAAAGTAGATATCGCCTTTCTTCAGGAGACACATCTCCGCAATTTTGACCACTCTCGTTTAAAAGGAGTGTGGATCGGTCAATCATTTCATTCCAATTTTCATTGTAAAACTATAGTAGCATTCATTGTAATTAGTAAAAACATACCTTTCACAATGTCAAGTGAAGAGACAGACTCAGCAGGCTGAACAAAAGTTCAATATTCCTAGATCCCATTTCTTTAGACACCTGCAATTGCGTAGTTTTGTATTATCTTCATACTTACTTCATACTTTAGCCACTTCCCATCATGCCCACCTACCTCCCATCTAGATTATATTTTTTTTAAAGTGAACCCTTATATCAAAAGGAGGCATAAGCATGATCAATATGGTATTAAACTCACACAGATCTGGATTCCCTGACCTCTATTAAGAACCAATGGGAAGAGAATTTAGGTGAACAACTTTCAGACGTAACTTGGCAGAGTATGCTTCAGAGAAAACATTCTTCATCTATATGTCTAAGACATGCTGTAATTCAATTTAAAATAGTTCATCAGCTGCATTGGTCAAAAGCAGAATTATCCAAGATTAGACCATAAATAGATCCCACTTGTTATTGATATAAGCAGGCTCATACTACTTTATTACATATGTTTTGGAAATGCCCGAAATTGACAGAATTCTGGATATCAATTTTTGAGATGTTTTCTAAGATACTGGAGAGACCTTTACTGCATTATTTGGAGTGGCACCACAGGAGGCCCCTCTAAACAGTTATATGAGCAAATGCCGGCATGTACTACTCTTCTAGCTAGACATTTGTATAATATTTAAAGTGGAAGGATCAGTTTCCTACTACTTTTAACCAGTGGATAAAGGAAGTTATGCTACTCTGATAGGGGATCCGCAATTACATTTCTTCATAAACCAACCCAAATTAGAATTTGTATCATAATTTTTACTTTGTATTTACTATTTGATTATATTACTCATTGTATATCATGCCTGCTTTAATTCTGGATTTGGGGTGGGGCTCTGTTAGAGCATGGGGGGGGGTTGATTTGGTAGGGGATCTGTTAGAGCATGGGGGAGGGGTTGATTTGGTAGGGGGTCTGTGTGTGTTCTGCCCTTTATCTGTATAATCATTAAAAAAAGGCAAATTTAAAAATAACTGGATTTTTTTGTATTTTTTATATCAACAACAAAAAGCCCAAGATGGCCTCGGTGGAGTATATAAAAAAAATATATATATGTGAGAGCTTGAAATTGATGTAACCTCTTGGAATTATTTGTCTAGGAATTCGACATTTCAGTCGCTTTCATGCGTTTCAACCTTCTGATGAAACTGCTACATGCTTCGGGGTGCTGCTCAACAGCATTGAATTATATTGTCTACATGAATAGGCAGTTTGTTTGCCCTTGATCTTTGTAGCTTGTGAGCAGGGCCGTAGCTACATATGGAGGACAATGAAGTACAGACCTCTGTAATAAAAAATATATTAATAAATAGTCAGGATGTTGAGAGTTAGAATAGTAGAATGCACAATTTCTAAACTTGGCTGTGCATAAGCAGTTTTCTTGTTACGTCACTCACTGACATTTACCCAATAGTGTAAGTCCATGTCAGTGTAATAAATAAATTGTCTAGCCAGCTATTTAAACTTGTAGTAGTCATGGCCGAATTACTGACTGGACACATGCCCAGGGGCCCTGACCTCCAGGGGGCCCCCATTGATTTTGTTAGTCCCCCTCACTCAGATATCATATTAAAATGGCATAACTCATGGCAAAATGTGTAGAATTGTTGGAAATTAGCTATTAAAACTGCTAAAATATCACCCCCACCGGACCTCACTAAAACTCAGATCCTGGCTACGGCCCTTGTGAATTCACAGTGAGTCTTACTTTCACTTTGTGAAGGAAACGTCAGCTAAATTCAATCTGCTAACGTTAAAATGTGATAGTAATAGACCTAAATACAGTCAACAACACTGCCCTATATACCAAAAGTCAGGGGTATATAGCCTCAGTATAAAGTGGTTTTCATTTCCAAACCTCTTCAAAGTGAACAGATTCTTCTCCTGTGCCCACCTAGCCTGCACTCTGGAAAACCAACAACCCCACTGAGCACATCAAGGTCCTGTAGTGCTAACCTGGAGGGATGAGGAGAGAAGCCCCTCCAACACACACCATGCTTACGGTTAGCGATCCATGTTTCACACCAAAGTACCGGAGGATCACAGGCACCAGAAGCCTTGTACAGGGAACACAGAGCTAATTGCAATTTTCCTGGTATGGGGCTCTGAGTAGGGAAGCGTTGCAGACATTAAAGAGGACGAAAGCGTGGTGGCACGGAGGGAGTATAAAGGTGTATTGCTGTGGCTCCGCTCCATTGTGTTTTATTCCAGACCTAACTCAGAACCTGTCTCTGCTTCCCTCTCTCCCTTCCTGTGGCCACAGCACAGCATTTACATAATTCACAAGCCCAGCACATCCTGCCTACAACCAACCACAGAGACATGGTTGGAATACAGGAAGACCCAACAAAACACACTGGAGTCAATTCAGTCAGATCAGTTTAAATAGAGGGAGTCTGTGGACGCCACAGTGGGGAAGAAAATCACTAGTCCCCAAAGAGAGATCATCGTGGACTCCAGTGAAAGGCCCGGCGAGAGAGAGCATCAATACAAATTCTCCAATTTAATTAATTAAATCGGACTGTTCAGATCAATCTTTCCAATTCATTTGTGAATGAGTGTGTATTCCCTATGCGCCTGACATTCTGAAGGAGGTTTATTTCATGGGTATTGGGTAATGTTTCTTAGTTCTCCGTCCAAGGTTGTTTTGGGGACAGCTCTAGAGTCCATTCTAAACAGATTTTATTTAAGGATCATTCTCTTGTTTCCGGGGTGATGGCACTATTTTCCTTCAAATAAGCATATTTCATTATCGTCTTCCTCCCAGGGGCCTAGTGTGCATTGATCACCACATGAAAGGCAATTATTTGTATTACTGGAAAAAGATGAAGAAATCAATTATATCCACAGCTATGCCATCTCTTTTCCTCAGAAAAGATTAACAGCATCTACACCATTAAACAACTCTGTATCTCAAGGTTCCTAATACTTTCCATCAGAAAAGGATGAACCAAAAAAGAAAGAAAGACAATGCATGGCACAAGGCCAAACTGTTATTTTTTCAACTGAGAAGTCATGTTTCTTTTTCAATGTATAGTATGTAAGGGGACAATCTACTTTTGTATAGTACGAGCTATGAAAGCCCTAAACAGTATATGTGCTCTATGAAGAGCAAACATAGTACACACGCTATATGAAGCAGCCATACTAAAAACTAGACTTTCTCCTGACTACGATAGTAATCTATGGTGCAGTTTCATTACTAGTTACGTGCATTGCACTCAGAAGGGGCTCCTTTCTCCACAGAGAAATGAACAGTTGGCATATAGAGCAGCATCTTGCCCTGCCTACCCCAATTCATTAAACAAATTAGCATTATGTTAATACACTAATAAGGGTCATTTAAAGTTAGATGAAGAGGAAAAGTGGGCCAGCGAGGTGGGCCCGACGTGGTCGACGCCACCGACCTATGACACCGCCCCCAAGGCGTGAGACATGGCCAGACTGGTTAAGCATACAGGGTTCTGTTGGAGATCAATGTCAAAATGCTGCTGTGTCTGTCCTGCTGGGGGTTCCATGTGTGCGCCACAGCACCTGTGCGCCTAAGTTGAAAAGCGGAGCCGCACACAAAGAAAATGTAGGAGTAAAATGAAAAATATTTGAGATATTAAAGCTAGAATCTTTAATTTTTCTGGGCGCACTGTTGCTCCTAAATAAAATTACAACTCGCACAGCTAAATATTTGGGCAGATATGCAAGTAAAAGGGTTGCACTGTAGAGTCCTGCTAGTGTTAGGAAGACCTCATATGACAGCCCCTGGCAGTTGTTTATAACATATATTTTGCTGTCATAAGGCCGAATCATGCATTGCATTTCATAGAGAATATATTAAACATTTCATAAGTGAGTGCTGGAAGCCCCGAATGTTGTGGTTTCATTCAAAGCCATTTTCAAATTAAGCCCCATTGAGTTGTTTATTAACTACAGCGCTGGGTTTGACAGCACACCATAACGGCACACACACAACTCCTTTTAAAATCACCCAATTTACCAAATTATTTCACAATGACAATATTTGACCAAATTAGAATTAGTCTGCACACAGGGGTCATTGGCCATCATCAGGAACACCCCAAAAAACACTGAACCTCTTGGCAACAGCATAAAAAACGAAGTTGGACTGAGAGCCACAAGGTAGTGGGTTCAAATCCTGTGCAGGCCAACCATCGAATTTGCTACATTAGTGTTAATAGTGGGATGCTGCAATGAGGCCATCAGAGATGTGCCCAGGCATGAGTCGCATTACCTTAGTACAGCCCCAGAAATCTGTTCAATGGAGGCCTATTGGTGTTGTGTAGATGTTGTATTGCACATACCGTCACAAGAAGCTGTCTGAAACCAGGCAGGGATGGGACTGGTTGATCCTTATATGGGAGATGGAAAGCTACTGGAAGTGGGGTTGGAGGGCCAGTAGGGTAAACTCTTCCCTCTGGTCTAAAGGAGACCCAAATGCCCCAGGGCAGTGATTGGGGTGAGGTCACTTCCTTCAAATGGTTCCATCCCTCGAATGAGACATAGCACCCAAGATCTGACTCTGTGAAAATAGGGGTCCTGGCTTATTTCCAATACCATCATACTATTTGGGGATGAATGAACTAGCTCCCACTTGGTTCATTCAACCCCTCCACTGTCCTTCGCTCGGCAACTCTTCCCCAGGGTCGTTATTTAATTTTAAATAGTTCTCTGATTTAAAAAAAAAAAAAAAACTTTATAAAACTAAGCAAGTCAGTTAAAAATAAATATTTTTTTACAATGAAGGCCGACACCGGCCAAACCCTGACGACGTTATAGCCTAAATGTATTCTCAGGCAAATCCCATTGTAAACTAAAGCTTGAATAAATTAATATTAGACACTTATGTATCATTATTTAGGTTACTGTATCAATTAAGTCACTTGACAATGCACCACGTTGCAACTTCAACCAACCTGTCTGATACTTAATTATTAAACTACGGTGAGATCTCCCCACAAAGTAGAATTTTCAGTAGGCTACAGTGACAGATGAAGCCATCAGCTTCGAAAGCTAGCAAAATCAGACAGACATGAGTGTCATTAATTATACAACCACAAAGCGGTGCACAGAAAAAATATTGCAACAAGATTCAAACTCAGCAGAGACATCGCAGACATGTCACTTAAGAAATCATTTAAAAACTTGTGGCTTGAGCAATGTCCCATGAACTCTCGCCACTGAATGTGTCCTCCGCCACCCCACTCACTTTGAATCGTATTGCTGTCAAGTACTTTTGAATATCTCCCCCTCTGCGTGTGTGTAGGTGTAGCCTAGTTCTCTATGTATGCATAACTACACAGTGTGTCAAGAGAGCATAAAATAGGCACGGGTGAAAGTCATAAATATGGGGGATAAACAATAAGTAGTAGAAGACACCAGATGTAGCCGATCAGAGCTTCAAAAGCAGACGCCCAGCAGGCGTAAGAACACAAAAGGGATTCCTCTGTAACTCCAAACTGAAAAGAGTCATGTGACTGGTAATCTAAAGCAACATAATTATATAAATAAATAAATAAATAGAATGCAACACGTACCTTGAAATCCAAAGAATAAAAAGAACCCCGGTATCCAAATTGTGTGTATCCAGAAGGAATTCATGCTGTCCTCGTCTGCTTCAAAACCTCTCCTGATAGTCAATGTATTTCAAGTGCAGGTCTCTTGCAATAATTTCGTGAGCAGGCAGTATCGTTTTGTTGGTAGAAATGATGCTCAGAGGGCGTATAGCTCGAAGGCTATGTCCTAATGCTGCAGAGCACTATACTATACATCTCAAGTGCTCGTGTGCTAAACGCAGCCTTTTTTGAAATCACGAATAGTTGTGCGCTTCAGCGCTTGCCTCTCCTGGTCGTCACTGTCACCTAGTGGTTAAGCAAGTACCTAGAAAATCACAAGTTGGACGTCATATTCTGATTATTGATAAGGATACGGACTCATTCTGAACGGGGGAGTCACCAGTCAGCAGCCTATGTTCCATCTGTGTTTATTGTTCAATTAATTTTTTTTTTTTTTTTTTTTTTTTAAAGCAACGCTGTATGGATCGAAGGTCACACGAGTGCCTGTCATCTAGAATAGCATTCTGAAACATTGCATAACATCTGACATGACCTGTTAAATTTGATTAATGATTTCACATCTGACATAATCTAATGAATGTGTGTCTAGATCCATGTACATGCTTCCATGATCTAGTTTGCCTATGAACACCAATGTAGCTACTCCAGTCATTACTTCCATTACTTTTTTCATAAAGGTGGAAAAAAAAAAAAAAACTTCCAGGTCTCTCTGATGCATAGGCCACTACAAAATCAAGAAAATAAATCAGGACAAATGCACACAATTACAGTTATTACAACAACTTAATCCAGATTGATTCTCTCGTTGCATGTGATGTGCAACCTGTGATAACAATACCATTATTTTCAAAATAGCCCTTCAACACCTCACCAGCCACACAGCAGTCCTCAAGAGAGGAATGACCTTTAGCTACCCTCTGTAAAAAAAAAAACAATGAAAAAGGTCTGTGGAATACTAATAGTGACATTTGGTAAGACACTTCTTCATTCAGCCTGCAGGCAAGGTGAGGGCAGGCTGTTTGTAAAGACACAAGACTAATCAAAGTCCAGGGGCCCTACTCACTAGAAAATGGCCTGTGAGAGAGAGAGGACTGAGAGGGAGAAGGGGACAGGAAGGGAGGGAAAGCGTTTCCTCTTTAACATGCTCTATCCCTCTCTCTCTCTCTACTGCCTGCCAAACACCGTCCTCTCAACTACCGTTGTACATGTCCACGACTGACTGCAAGGATAATTCAGACAAATCCTGCATATTCATTCAGCGTGACAACCCTGTCTTTGTTTGTAATCAAGCATTGTTTTTTCTTCCTGAATCTTACTGGATTTTATTGTGATGGCAATGAAAGCAGATGCTGCCTGAACGTGCCGTTGTATTCCCTCTTCCACCGCTCAGTCTCCTCTTGTAAACCACGGTGAGCTAAATGACTGGTGTTGCTGAATTCAATTATGCTCAGATCCTAGTCGTTTGTTAAGTATGAATGCCAAAGACATTACAGCTTCAATAATTGAAAAGAAAAATAAAAGTAGCTCAGGAGGATGTCTGGATGTGATGTGTAACACCTTATTGAATATTGTTCTCTACCTGTTATACACCACCATGTGAACCACAAGCTTTTCATGATGCATGTTCTGCTAGAGAACCCTTGTGTGTACACAATTCACATTCAAGGCTGACTAGTATTTATGTTACTGTCTGATATAGTAATCAATGAGATCCCTGCAGTCTAGCATGCAAATCCAAACGGTACCCCGTTAGAATGTATTTAAGAGCAGCATGTAAGAGCAACGGGCTGTCAATTGTCATAATTCTCAATTGTCTGTATAAATTATTTCTTTCAGCAACACCTCTCACATGGTTTGTCATTTCATTGGGATATTTAATTGAAGACATGCAGGTCGCAGTGAATAACCATGAAGCCACCACAGCTCGCCTGCTCAACCCAAACATGCCATGTGACACAATGTGAAATGTGTGAAATAGTGTGTTTCTCATGGCAATGCCTGTTATCTGTGTGCAGATAAAAGTATAAACTCCATACTTCCATTCATTTGTATAGGTTACCTTCGGACGAGTCCTGTGACGCTTGTGGGGGTCGTTGAGCAAAACGGAGAACACTTGTGACAGTATCCCCTTTCCAAAGTGGGGTTTTAGTTTGTAGCCCAAATGTTTCTGACACCACAGACAGAAGTTGGCACATCTGCGTTGCCGACTTCAGGCCAAACCGTTCGGACGGTACAGAAGATGTCGAGATGTCTCGTGGTCTGACAAAAAATCGCTATAGCTCGGCACCTTCCACTGTAGATGCGGAAGACCGACATAGGCGGATGTAGTGAATTGAGACGCAGCCCATGCAAAGAAACAGATGTGTCTAGTTTAAGCTGACGGATTTTGTTATGTTACACGGGTGAGTCAATAGACTTTTAAGGATTAAGTAGTGATGGTAGGCTCATTAAGAGTACATCTTGGGCTAATATAGTGCCTGCCTTAAAAAGCTAAATATTTGTTTTATATAGTCTGTGTACTCTGTTGTTTGGAAGAAAGCTGATTTTAAAAACTAATCGAAATACCAAAACCTTCTCTTTGAACGCAAATAGGACAGAAGAATCTAAAAAAAATCTGCCATGATTGGGATAGTCTCAAAAACGCAGGACAATATTTTTAGCCCCTCCCACGATTACCCCTCTAAGGCCGGGGACCTAGCTGTAGGAAAACAGATGGACACATTCAGATGAGCTGTCGTTCATCCGGCAGTGGATAAAGCATTAGCTCCATCCGAAAATGTCGGACACAAAATCCCAGTGTCTACTATTTTTTTTGTTGGTCCCTCCTCATTTCTTCCATTCACAACAAATACAGGCTCAGTGTGACGAATGCCTGAATGCAATTTGAGTGGCAACTTTTTGAGGGGGTGTGAACAAAATGCTTGGACTTGTGGAAGACTGGCCATTGTGCAGGAGTCCAGAGTACTGCTGGTTTTCTGTTCTACCTGATAATTAATTGTACACACCTGGTGTCCCAGGTCTAAATCAGTCCCTGATTAGGTGAAGAATCTGAAAAGCAGTGGAACTGGCTTTTGAGTCGACTCAAAGGAACACTCAATAGAGGGTTAAGGGCTTTTTTTCTTTCAGACCATTTATCTTAAGACTTTTTCACTGACTATCCTTCCCCAAATATTCATCTTTGAGTAATGAAAAATTACAGTAGGTTTTTCCATATTATAATTGGCTTCAGCAGCAATTCCTTCACAGCCGACTTCAATCATTGGAATAAGGATAGCCTGAAACTGCATGCAGACAATTCCATCAAGTTAGACATTAAAGAAAAACGAATTAACGTGGAGTCAGTCGAGCAATACATGTTAGTCACAAGTAGATCGATAGCCTTGATGAACTCTGTTTGAGTTGAGTATTCAGTGCTGTTTGAAAGAAATATGGAAAAATAAGCCACTGGATTTCTGCACATTGAAAGCACATTCCTTCTGTCAGAACTAGTGGCACTAAGCATAAAAGGCTACTGTGATCAGGCTAAATTTTTCCCACAGACACCCCTTCAGAGAGCAATGAGGAAGAGACGCATGTAAGTCGTCTGAGGCTCTTTCAAAGACACTTTGTTCTTCCTAGGACTGGGATAGTGTCTCTGACAGGCCTGTAATCCTCCTATTACTAATCTTTGGAAAGGGACATGTCAATTCAAATAAAAAATACTTAGAAGGATTGTCAGTTACTGTAAAAGAAAAAGTAACATGGAGTTTTGCTATTTTTCCTACTGAATATTATGGATCACAATTAGAATATTCACAACATTTAGCCATGACACATACAGGACTTACTCCTGAAAGTCTTTTGATTGAAAGCAGTATGAATGAGACAGACTCACAGGAGCATCTAATCCCAATTCAGTCTGGTGAATATCTGATGGTATTTCCAATTCTAATGTGTATGTTTTATAAAAACAACCTTAAGGATGGCTCTTAATTCATGCCATTACTGTATGAGACCTGTGTCATATTCATAATGATTTGGGATGCTATGATTACGACATAAACTACACAGCTTGCTATCAAATTATACTGCATGAAACAGCTATTTAGGTTAGATTTGACATGAAATGGCACCCTAACCTGGGTAACTGTCTGTTTGTGCCATCATGCCATTCCTTGTCATACCAAGTTCAGGTACTGTACACAAAAACACCCTAATGTGTCACACTAACGTTGGGTACAACTGAACAATAAAGATTTCGTGGGTGCCATTAGCCAGGTCCCATATCTGTTTGTGCTATCAGTCTGGTACCCATGTTTGACATTTCATTGTATTTTATTTATCCATTATTTTACCAGGTAAGTTGACTGAGAACACATTCTAATTTATAGCAACAGCCTGGGGAATAGTTACAGGGGAGAGGAGGAGGGATGAATGAGCCAATTGGAAGCTGGGGATGATGAAGTGTCCATGATGGTATGAGGGACAGATTGGAAATTTTGCCAGCACACCAGGGTTAACACACCTACTCTTACGACAACTGCCTTGGGATCTTTTAGTGACCAAAGTTAATCAGGACACCCGTTTAACGTCCCATCCGAAAGACGACACCCTACACAGGGTAATATCCCTAATCTCTGCCCTGGGGACCAACCAGGACAAACAACCCTGCTTAGCTTTAGAGGCAAGCCAACAGTGGGATGTAGAGTGGTATGTTGCTGACATAAATATACAGTGCCTTGCGAAAGTATTCGGCCCCCTTAAGTTAATACTTTGTAGCGCCACCTTTTGCTGCGATTACAGCTGTAAGTCGCTTGGGGTTCGTCTCTATCAGTTTTGCACATCGAGAGATTGAAATTTTTTCCCATTCCTCCTTGCAAAACAGCTCGAGCTCAGTGAGGTTGGATGGAGAGCATTTGTGAACAGCAGTTTTCAGTTCTTTCCACAGATTCTCGATTGGATTCAGGTCTGGACTTTGACTTGGCCATTCTAACACCTGGATATGTTTATTTTTGAACCATTCCATTGTAGATTTTGCTTTATGTTTTGGATCATTGTCTTGTTGGAAGACAAATCTCCGTCCCAGTCTCAGGTCTTTTGCAGACTCCATCAGGTTTTCTTCCAGAATGGTCCTGTATTTGGCTCCATCCATCTTCCCATCAATTTTAACCATCTTCTCTGTCCCTGCTGAAGAAAAGCAGGCCCAAACCATGATGCTGCCACCGCCATGTTTGACAGTGGGGATGGTGTGTTCAGCTGTGTTGCTTTTACGCCAAACATAACGTTTTGCATTGTTGCCAAAAAGTTCAATTTTGGTTTCATCTGACCAGAGCACCTTCTTCCACATGTTTGGTGTGTCTCCCAGGTGGCTTGTGGCAAACTTTAAACAACACTTTTTATGGATAGCTTTAAGAAATGGCTTTCTTCTTGCCACTCTTCCATAAAGGCCAGATTTGTGCAATATACGACTGATTGTTGTCCTATGGACAGAGTCTCTCACCTCAGCTGTAGATCTCTGCAGTTCATCCAGAGTGATCATGGGCCTCTTGGCTGCATCTCTGATCAGTCTTCTCCTTGAATGAGCTGAAAGTTTAGAGGGACGGCCAGGTCTTGGTAGATTTGCAGTGGTCTGATACTCCTTCCATTTCAATATTATCGCTTGCACAGTGCTCCTTGTGATGTTTAAAGCTTGGGAAATATTTTTGTATCCAAATCCGGCTTTAAACTTCTTCACAACAGTATCTCGGACCTGCCTGGTGTGTTCCTTGTTCTTCATGATGCTCTCTGCGCTTTTAACGGACCTCTGAGACTATCACAGTGCAGGTGCATTTATACGGAGACTTGATTACACACAGGTGGATTGTATTTATCATCATTAGTCATTTAGGTCAACATTGGATCATTCAGAGATCCTCACTGAACTTCTGGAGAGAGTTTGCTGCACTGAAAGTAAAGGGGCTGAATAATTTTGCACGCCCAATTTTTCAGTTTTTGATTTGTTAAAAAAGTTTGAAATATCCAATAAATGTCGTTCCACTTCATGATTGTGTCCCACTTGTTGTTGAGTCTTCACAAAAAAATACAGTTTTATATCTTTATGTTTGAAGCCTGAAATGTGGCAAAAGGTCGCAAAGTTCAAGGGGGCCGAATACTTTCGCAAGGCACTGTATATACATATACAGTGGGGAGAACAAGTACTTGATACACTGCCGATTTTGCAGGTTTTCCTACTTACAAAGCATGTAGAGGTCTGTAATTTTTATCATAGGTCTCTCACAGACCTGTTAGTTTTTCTTTAAGAAGCCCTCCTGTTCTCCACTCATTACCTGTATTAACTGCACCTGTTTGAACTCGTTATCTGTATAAAAGACACCTGTCCACACACTCAATCAAACAGACTCCAACCTCTCCACAGTGGCCAAGACCAGAGAGCTGTGTAAGGACATCAGGGATAAAATTGTAGACCTGCACAAGGCTGGGATGGGCTACAGGACAATAGGCAAGCAGCTTGGTGAGAAGGCAACAACTGTTGGCGCAATTATTAGAAAATGGAAGAAGTTCAAGATGACGGTCAATCACCCTCAGTCTTGGGCTCCATGCAAGATCTCACCTCGTGGGGCATCAATGATCATGAGGAAGGCGAGGGATCAGCCCAGAACTACACTACAGGACCTGGTCAATGACCTGAAGAGAGCTGGGACCACAGTCTCAAAGAAAACCATTAGTAACACACTACGCCGTCATGGATTAAAATACTGCAGCGCACACAAGGTCCCCCTGCTCAAGCCAGCGCATGTCCAGGCCCTTCTGAAGTTTGCCAATGACCATCTGGATGATCCAGAGGAGGAATGGGAGAAGGTCATGTGGTCTGATGAGACAAAAATAGAGCTTTTTGGTCTAAACGCCACTCGCCGTGTTTGGAGGAAGACGAAGGATGAGTACACCATCCCAACCGTGAAGCATGGAGGTGGAAACATCATTCTTTGGGGATTCTTTTCTGCAAAGGGGACGACTGCGCCGTATTGAGGGGAGGATGGATGGGGCCATGTATCGCGAGATCTTGGCCAACAACCTCCTTTCCTCAGTAAGAGCATTGAAGACGGGTCGTGGCTGGGTCTTCCAGCATGACAACGACCCGAAACACACAGCCAGGGCAACTAAGGAGTGGCTCCGTAAGAAGCATCTCAAGGTCCTGGAGTGCCTAGCCAGTGTCCAGACCTGAACCCAATAGAACATCTTTGGAGGAAGCTGAAAGTCTGTATTGCCCAGCGACAGCCCCGAAACCTGAAGGATCTGGAGAAGGTCTGTATGGAGGAGTGGGCCAAAATCCCTGCTGCAGTGTGTGCAAACTTGGTCAAGAACTACAGGAAACGTATGATCTCTGTAATTTCAAAGAAAGGTTTCTGTACCAAATATTAAGTTCTGCTTTTCTGATGTATCAAATACTTATGTCATGCAATAAAATGCAAATTATTTACTTAAAAATCATACAATGTGATTTTCTGGATTTTTGATTTTTCGTCTCTCACAGTTGAAGTGTACCTATGATAAAAATGACAGACCTCTACATGCTTTGTAAGTAGGAAACACTGCCGATTTGGCAGGTTATCAAATACTTGTTCTCCCCACTGTATATATATTTTTACCTTTATTTAACTAGGCAAGTCAGTTAAGAACAAGCTACATATGGAGGACAATGAAGTACAGACCTCTGTAATAAAAAATATATTAATAAATAGTCAGGATGTTGAGAGTTAGAATAGTAGAATGGCTTGCACTTGGCTGTGCATAAGCAGTTTTCTTGTTACGTCACTCACTGACATTTACCCAATAGTGTAAGTCCATGTCAGTGTAATAAATAAATTGTCTAGCCAGCTATTTAAACTTGTAGTAGTCATGGCCGAATTACTGACTGGACACATGCCCAGGGGCCCTGACCTCCAGGGGGCCCCCATTGATTTTGTTAGTCCCCCTCACTCAGATATCATATTAAAATGGCATAACTCATGGCAAAATGTGTAGAATTGTTGGAAATTAGCTATTAAAACTGCTAAAATATCACCCCCACCGGACCTCACTAAAACTCAGATCCTGGCTACGGCCCTTGTGAATTCACAGTGAGTCTTACTTTCACTTTGTGAAGGAAACGTCAGCTAAATTCAATCTGCTAACGTTAAAATGTGATAGTAATAGACCTAAATACAGTCAACAACACTGCCCTATATACCAAAAGTCAGGGGTATATAGCCTCAGTATAAAGTGGTTTTCATTTCCAAACCTCTTCAAAGTGAACAGATTCTTCTCCTGTGCCCACCTAGCCTGCACTCTGGAAAACCAACAACCCCACTGAGCACATCAAGGTCCTGTAGTGCTAACCTGGAGGGATGAGGAGAGAAGCCCCTCCAACACACACCATGCTTACGGTTAGCGATCCATGTTTCACACCAAAGTACCGGAGGATCACAGGCACCAGAAGCCTTGTACAGGGAACACAGAGCTAATTGCAATTTTCCTGGTATGGGGCTCTGAGTAGGGAAGCGTTGCAGACATTAAAGAGGACGAAAGCGTGGTGGCACGGAGGGAGTATAAAGGTGTATTGCTGTGGCTCCGCTCCATTGTGTTTTATTCCAGACCCAACTCAGAACCTGTCTCTGCTTCCCTCTCTCCCTTCCTGTGGCCACAGCACAGCATTTACATAATTCACAAGCCCAGCACATCCTGCCTACAACCAACCACAGAGACATGGTTGGAATACAGGAAGACCCAACAAAACACACTGGAGTCAATTCAGTCAGATCAGTTTAAATAGAGGGAGTCTGTGGACGCCACAGTGGGGAAGAAAATCACTAGTCCCCAAAGAGAGATCATCGTGGACTCCAGTGAAAGGCCCGGCGAGAGAGAGCATCAATACAAATTCTCCAATTTAATTAATTAAATCGGACTGTTCAGATCAATCTTTCCAATTCATTTGTGAATGAGTGTGTATTCCCTATGCGCCTGACATTCTGAAGGAGGTTTATTTCATGGGTATTGGGTAATGTTTCTTAGTTCTCCGTCCAAGGTTGTTTTGGGGACAGCTCTAGAGTCCATTCCAAACAGATTTTATTTAAGGATCATTCTCTTGTTTCCGGGGTGATGGCACTATTTTCCTTCAAATAAGCATATTTCATTATCGTCTTCCTCCCAGGGGCCTAGTGTGCATTGATCACCACATGAAAGGCAATTATTTGTATTACTGGAAAAAGATGAAGAAATCAATTATATCCACAGCTATGCCATCTCTTTTCCTCAGAAAAGATTAACAGCATCTACACCATTAAACAACTCTGTATCTCAAGGTTCCTAATACTTTCCATCAGAAAAGGATGAACCAAAAAAGAAAGAAAGACAATGCATGGCACAAGGCCAAACTGTTATTTTTTCAACTGAGAAGTCATGTTTCTTTTTCAATGTATAGTATGTAAGGGGACAATCTACTTTTGTATAGTACGAGCTATGAAAGCCCTAAACAGTATATGTGCTCTATGAAGAGCAAACATAGTACACACGCTATATGAAGCAGCCATACTAAAAACTAGACTTTCTCCTGACTACGATAGTAATCTATGGTGCAGTTTCATTACTAGTTACGTGCATTGCACTCAGAAGGGGCTCCTTTCTCCACAGAGAAATTAACAGTTGGCATATAGAGCAGCATCTTGCCCTGCCTACCCCAATTCATTAAACAAATTAGCATTATGTTAATACACTAATAAGGGTCATTTAAAGTTAGATGAAGAGGAAAAGTGGGCCAGCGAGGTGGGCCCGACGTGGTCGACGCCACCGACCTATGACACCGCCCCCAAGGCGTGAGACATGGCCAGACTGGTTAAGCATACAGGGTTCTGTTGGAGATCAATGTCAAAATGCTGCTGTGTCTGTCCTGCTGGGGGTTCCATGTGTGCGCCACAGCACGTGTGCGCCTAAGTTGAAAAGCGGAGCCGCACACAAAGAAAATGTAGGAGTAAAATGAAAAATATTTGAGATATTAAAGCTAGAATCTTTAATTTTTCTGGGCGCACTGTTGCTCCTAAATAAAATTACAACTCGCACAGCTAAATATTTGGGCAGATATGCGAGTAAAAGGGTTGCACTGTAGAGTCCTGCTAGTGTTAGGAAGACCTCATATGACAGCCCCTGGCAGTTGTTTATAACATATATTTTGCTGTCATAAGGCCGAATCATGCATTGCATTTCATAGAGAATATATTAAACATTTCATAAGTGAGTGCTGGAAGCCCCGAATGTTGTGGTTTCATTCAAAGCCATTTTCAAATTAAGCCCCATTGAGTTGTTTATTAACTACAGCGCTGGGTTTGACAGCACACCATAACGGCACACACACAACTCCTTTTAAAATCACCCAATTTACCAAATTATTTCACTAGTCATGTCACAATGACAATATTTGACCAAATTAGAATTAGTCTGCACACAGGGGTCATTGGCCATCATCAGGAACACCCCAAAAAACACTGAACCTCTTGGCAACAGCATAAAAAACGAAGTTGGACTGAGAGCCACAAGGTAGTGGGTTCAAATCCTGTGCAGGCCAACCATCGAATTTGCTACATTAGTGTTAATAGTGGGATGCTGCAATGAGGCCATCAGAGATGTGCCCAGGCATGAGTCGCATTACCTTAGTACAGCCCCAGAAATCTGTTCAATGGAGGCCTATTGGTGTTGTGTAGATGTTGTATTGCACATACCGTCACAAGAAGCTGTCTGAAACCAGGCAGGGATGGGACTGGTTGATCCTTATATGGGAGATGGAAAGCTACTGGAAGTGGGGTTGGAGGGCCAGTAGGGTAAACTCTTCCCTCTGGTCTAAAGGAGACCCAAATGCCCCAGGGCAGTGATTGGGGTGAGGTCACTTCCTTCAAATGGTTCCATCCCTCGAATGAGACATAGCACCCAAGATCTGACTCTGTGAAAATAGGGGTCCTGGCTTATTTCCAATACCATCATACTATTTGGGGATGAATGAACTAACTCCCACTTGGTTCATTCAACCCCTCCACTGTCCTTCGCTCGGCAACTCTTCCCCAGGGTCGTTATTTAATTTTAAATAGTTCTCTGATTTAAAAAAAAAAAAAAACTTTATAAAACTAAGCAAGTCAGTTAAAAATAAATATTTTTTTACAATGAAGGCCGACACCGGCCAAACCCTGACGACGTTATAGCCTAAATGTATTCTCAGGCAAATCCCATTGTAAACTAAAGCTTGAATAAATTAATATTAGACACTTATCATTATTTAGGTTACTGTATCAATTAAGTCACTTGACAATGCACCACGTTGCAACTTCAACCAACCTGTCTGATACTTAATTATTAAACTACGGTGAGATCTCCCCACAAAGTAGAATTTTCAGTAGGCTACAGTGACAGATGAAGCCATCAGCTTCGAAAGCTAGCAAAATCAGACAGACATGAGTGTCATTAATTATACAACCACAAAGCGGTGCACAGAAAAAATATTGCAACAAGATTCAAACTCAGCAGAGACATCGCAGACATGTCACTTAAGAAATCATTTAAAAACTTGTGGCTTGAGCAATGTCCCATGAACTCTCGCCACTGAATGTGTCCTCCGCCACCCTACTCACTTTGAATCGTATTGCTGTCAAGTACTTTTGAATATCTCCCCCTCTGCGTGTGTGTAGGTGTAGCCTAGTTCTCTATGTATGCATAACTACA
The DNA here is from genome assembly GCF_013265735.2 of Oncorhynchus mykiss. NCBI lineage: Eukaryota > Metazoa > Chordata > Actinopteri > Salmoniformes > Salmonidae > Oncorhynchus > Oncorhynchus mykiss. Next base: position 8,786,677 of record NC_048588.1, on the reverse strand, counting down.
CAGTGTGTCAAGAGAGCATAAAATAGGCACGGGTGAAAGTCATAAATATGGGGGATAAACAATAAGTAGTAGAAGACACCAGATGTAGCCGATCAGAGCTTCAAAAGCAGACGCCCAGCAGGCGTAAGAACACAAAAGGGATTCCTCTGTAACTCCAAACTGAAAAGAGTCATGTGACTGGTAATCTAAAGCAACATAATTATATAAATAAATAAATAGAATGCAACACGTACCTTGAAATCCAAAGAATAAAAAGAACCCCGGTATCCAAATTGTGTGTATCCAGAAGGAATTCATGTTGTCCTCGTCTGCTTCAAAACCTCTCCTGATAGTCAATGTATTTCAAGTGCAGGTCTCTTGCAATAATTTCGTGAGCAGGCAGTATCGTTTTTTGGTAGAAATGATGCTCAGAGGGCGTATAGCGCGAAGGCTATGTCCTAATGCTGCAGAGCACTATACTATACATCTCAAGTGCTCGTGTGCTTAACGCAGCCTTTTTTGAAATCACGAATAGTTGTGCGCTTCAGCGCTTGCCTCTCCTGGTCGTCACTGTCACCTAGTGGTTAAGCAAGTACCTAGAAAATCACAAGTTGGACATCATATTCTGATTATTGATAAGGATACGGACTCATTCTGAACGGGGGAGTCACCAGTCAGCCTATGTTCCATCTGTGTTTATTGTTCAATTTAATTGTTTATTTTTTATTTTTTTAAAGCAACGCTGTATGGATCGAAGGTCACACGAGTGCCTGTCATCTAGAATAGCATTCTGAAACATTGCATAACATCTGACATGACCTGTTAAATTTGATTAATGATTTCACATCTGACATAATCTAATGAATGTGTGTCTAGATCCATGTACATGCTTCCATGATCTAGTTTGCCTATGAACACCAATGTAGCTACTCCAGCCATTACTTCCATTACTTTTTTCATAAAGGTGGAAAAAAAACAAAAAACTTCCAGGTCTCTCTGATGCATAGGCCACTACAAAATCAAGAAAATAAATCAGGACAAATGCACACAATTACAGTTATTACAACAACTTAATCCAGATTGATTCTCTCGTTGCATGTGATGTGCAACCTGTGATAACAATACCATTATTTTCAAAATAGCCCTTCAACACCTCACCAGCCACACAGCAGTCCTCAAGAGAGGAATGACCTTTAGCTACCCTCTGTAAAAAAAAAAACAATGAAAAAGGTCTGTGGAATACTAATAGTGACATTTGGTAAGACACTTCTTCATTCAGCCTGCAGGCAAGGTGAGGGCAGGCTGTTTGTAAAGACACAAGACTAATCAAAGTCCAGGGGCCCTACTCACTAGAAAATGGCCTGTGAGAGAGAGAGGACTGAGAGGGAGAAGGGGACAGGAAGGGAGGGAAAGCGTTTCCTCTTTAACATGCTCTATCCCTCTCTCTCTATACTGGCTGCCAAACACCGTCCTCTCAACTACCGTTGTACATGTCCACGACTGACTGCAAGGATAATTCAGACAAATCCTGCATATTCATTCAGCGTGGCAACCCTGTCTTTGTTTGTAATCAAGCATTGTTTTTTCTTCCTGAATCTTACTGGATTTATTGTGATGGCAATGAAAGCAGATGCTGCCTGAACGTGCCGTTGTATTCCCTCTTCCACCGCTCAGTCTCCTCTTGTAAACCCTGGTGAGCTAAATGACTGGTGTTGCTGAATTAAATTATGCTCAGATCCTAGTCATTTGTTAAGTATGAATGCCAAAGACATTACAGCTTCAATAATTGAAAAGAAAAATAAAAGTAGCTCAGGAGGATGTCTGGATGTGATGTGTAACACCTTATTGAATATTGTTCTCTACCTGTTATACACCACCATGTGAACCACAAGCTTTTCATGATGCATGTTCTGCTAGAGAACCCTTGTGTGTACACAATTCACATTCAAGGCTGAATAGTATTTCTGTTACTGTCTGATATAGTAATCAATGAGATCCCTGCAGTCTAGCATGCAAATCCAAACGGTACCCCGTTAGAATGCATTTAAGAGCAGCATGTAAGAGCAACGGGCTGTCAATTGTCATAATTCTCAATTGTCTGTATAAATTATTTCTTTCAGCAACACCTCTCACATGGTTTGTCATTTCATTGGGATATTTAATTGAAGACATGCAGGTCGCAGTGAATAACCATGAAGCCACCACAGCTCGCCTGCTCAACCCAAACATGCCATGTGACACAATGTGAAATGTGTGAAATAGTGTGTTTCTCATGGCAATGCCTGTTATCTGTGTGCAGATAAAAGTATAAACTCCATACTTCCATTCATTTGTATAGGTTACCTTCGGACGAGTCCTGTGACGCTTGTGGGGGTCGTTGAGCAAAACGGAGAACACTTGTGACAGTATCCCCTTTCCAAAGTGGGGTTTTAGTTTGTAGCCCAAATGTTTCTGACACCACAGACAGAAGTTGGCACATCTGCGTTGCCGACTTCAGGCCAAACCGTTCGGACGGTACAGAAGATGTCGAGATGTCTCGTGGTCTGACAAAAAATCGCTATAGCTCGGCACCTTCCACTGTAGATGCGGAAGACCGACATAGGCGGATGTAGTGAATTGAGACGCAGCCCATGCAAAGAAACAGATGTGTCTAGTTTAAGCTGACGGATTTTGTTATGTTACACGGGTGAGTCAATAGACTTTTAAGGATTAAGTAGTGATGGTAGGCTCATTAAGAGTACATCTTGGGCTAATATAGTGCCTGCCTTAAAAAGCTAAATATTTGTTTTATATAGTCTGTGTACTCTGTTGTTTGGAAGAAAGCTGATTTTAAAAACTAATCGAAATACCAAAACCTTCTCTTTGAACGCAAATAGGACAGAAGAATCTAAAAAAAATCTGCCATGATTGGGATAGTCTCAAAAACGCAGGACAATATTTTTAGCCCCTCCCACGATTACCCCTCTAAGGCCGGGGACCTAGCTGTAGGAAAACAGATGGACACATTCAGATGAGCTGTCGTTCATCCGGCAGTGGATAAAGCATTAGCTCCATCCGAAAATGTCGGACACAAAATCCCAGTGTCTACTATTTTTTTTGTTGGTCCCTCCTCATTTCTTCCATTCACAACAAATACAGGCTCAGTGTGACGAATGCCTGAATGCAATTTGAGTGGCAACTTTTTGAGGGGGTGTGAACAAAATGCTTGGACTTGTGGAAGACTGGCCATTGTGCAGGAGTCCAGAGTACTGCTGGTTTTCTGTTCTACCTGATAATTAATTGTACACACCTGGTGTCCCAGGTCTAAATCAGTCCCTGATTAGGTGAAGAATCTGAAAAGCAGTGGAACTGGCTTTTGAGTCGACTCAAAGGAACACTCAATAGAGGGTTAAGGGCTTTTTTTCTTTCAGACCATTTATCTTAAGACTTTTTCACTGACTATCCTTCCCCAAATATTCATCTTTGAGTAATGAAAAATTACAGTAGGTTTTTCCATATTATAATTGGCTTCAGCAGCAATTCCTTCACAGCCGACTTCAATCATTGGAATAAGGATAGCCTGAAACTGCATGCAGACAATTCCATCAAGTTAGACATTAAAGAAAAACGAATTAACGTGGAGTCAGTCGAGCAATACATGTTAGTCACAAGTAGATCGATAGCCTTGATGAACTCTGTTTGAGTTGAGTATTCAGTGCTGTTTGAAAGAAATATGGAAAAATAAGCCACTGGATTTCTGCACATTGAAAGCACATTCCTTCTGTCAGAACTAGTGGCACTAAGCATAAAAGGCTACTGTGATCAGGCTAAATTTTTCCCACAGACACCCCTTCAGAGAGCAATGAGGAAGAGACGCATGTAAGTCGTCTGAGGCTCTTTCAAAGACACTTTGTTCTTCCTAGGACTGGGATAGTGTCTCTGACAGGCCTGTAATCCTCCTATTACTAATCTTTGGAAAGGGACATGTCAATTCAAATAAAAAATACTTAGAAGGATTGTCAGTTACTGTAAAAGAAAAAGTAACATGGAGTTTTGCTATTTTTCCTACTGAATATTATGGATCACAATTAGAATATTCACAACATTTAGCCATGACACATACAGGACTTACTCCTGAAAGTCTTTTGATTGAAAGCAGTATGAATGAGACAGACTCACAGGAGCATCTAATCCCAATTCAGTCTGGTGAATATCTGATGGTATTTCCAATTCTAATGTGTATGTTTTATAAAAACAACCTTAAGGATGGCTCTTAATTCATGCCATTACTGTATGAGACCTGTGTCATATTCATAATGATTTGGGATGCTATGATTACGACATAAACTACACAGCTTGCTATCAAATTATACTGCATGAAACAGCTATTTAGGTTAGATTTGACATGAAATGGCACCCTAACCTGGGTAACTGTCTGTTTGTGCCATCATGCCATTCCTTGTCATACCAAGTTCAGGTACTGTACACAAAAACACCCTAATGTGTCACACTAACGTTGGGTACAACTGAACAATAAAGATTTCGTGGGTGCCATTAGCCAGGTCCCATATCTGTTTGTGCTATCAGTCTGGTACCCATGTTTGACATTTCATTGTATTTTATTTATCCATTATTTTACCAGGTAAGTTGACTGAGAACACATTCTAATTTATAGCAACAGCCTGGGGAATAGTTACAGGGGAGAGGAGGAGGGATGAATGAGCCAATTGGAAGCTGGGGATGATGAAGTGTCCATGATGGTATGAGGGACAGATTGGAAATTTTGCCAGCACACCAGGGTTAACACACCTACTCTTACGACAACTGCCTTGGGATCTTTTAGTGACCAAAGTTAATCAGGACACCCGTTTAACGTCCCATCCGAAAGACGACACCCTACACAGGGTAATATCCCTAATCTCTGCCCTGGGGACCAACCAGGACAAACAACCCTGCTTAGCTTTAGAGGCAAGCCAACAGTGGGATGTAGAGTGGTATGTTGCTGACATAAATATACAGTGCCTTGCGAAAGTATTCGGCCCCCTTAAGTTAATACTTTGTAGCGCCACCTTTTGCTGCGATTACAGCTGTAAGTCGCTTGGGGTTCGTCTCTATCAGTTTTGCACATCGAGAGATTGAAATTTTTTCCCATTCCTCCTTGCAAAACAGCTCGAGCTCAGTGAGGTTGGATGGAGAGCATTTGTGAACAGCAGTTTTCAGTTCTTTCCACAGATTCTCGATTGGATTCAGGTCTGGACTTTGACTTGGCCATTCTAACACCTGGATATGTTTATTTTTGAACCATTCCATTGTAGATTTTGCTTTATGTTTTGGATCATTGTCTTGTTGGAAGACAAATCTCCGTCCCAGTCTCAGGTCTTTTGCAGACTCCATCAGGTTTTCTTCCAGAATGGTCCTGTATTTGGCTCCATCCATCTTCCCATCAATTTTAACCATCTTCTCTGTCCCTGCTGAAGAAAAGCAGGCCCAAACCATGATGCTGCCACCGCCATGTTTGACAGTGGGGATGGTGTGTTCAGCTGTGTTGCTTTTACGCCAAACATAACGTTTTGCATTGTTGCCAAAAAGTTCAATTTTGGTTTCATCTGACCAGAGCACCTTCTTCCACATGTTTGGTGTGTCTCCCAGGTGGCTTGTGGCAAACTTTAAACAACACTTTTTATGGATAGCTTTAAGAAATGGCTTTCTTCTTGCCACTCTTCCATAAAGGCCAGATTTGTGCAATATACGACTGATTGTTGTCCTATGGACAGAGTCTCTCACCTCAGCTGTAGATCTCTGCAGTTCATCCAGAGTGATCATGGGCCTCTTGGCTGCATCTCTGATCAGTCTTCTCCTTGAATGAGCTGAAAGTTTAGAGGGACGGCCAGGTCTTGGTAGATTTGCAGTGGTCTGATACTCCTTCCATTTCAATATTATCGCTTGCACAGTGCTCCTTGTGATGTTTAAAGCTTGGGAAATATTTTTGTATCCAAATCCGGCTTTAAACTTCTTCACAACAGTATCTCGGACCTGCCTGGTGTGTTCCTTGTTCTTCATGATGCTCTCTGCGCTTTTAACGGACCTCTGAGACTATCACAGTGCAGGTGCATTTATACGGAGACTTGATTACACACAGGTGGATTGTATTTATCATCATTAGTCATTTAGGTCAACATTGGATCATTCAGAGATCCTCACTGAACTTCTGGAGAGAGTTTGCTGCACTGAAAGTAAAGGGGCTGAATAATTTTGCACGCCCAATTTTTCAGTTTTTGATTTGTTAAAAAAGTTTGAAATATCCAATAAATGTCGTTCCACTTCATGATTGTGTCCCACTTGTTGTTGAGTCTTCACAAAAAAATACAGTTTTATATCTTTATGTTTGAAGCCTGAAATGTGGCAAAAGGTCGCAAAGTTCAAGGGGGCCGAATACTTTCGCAAGGCACTGTATATACATATACAGTGGGGAGAACAAGTACTTGATACACTGCCGATTTTGCAGGTTTTCCTACTTACAAAGCATGTAGAGGTCTGTAATTTTTATCATAGGTCTCTCACAGACCTGTTAGTTTTTCTTTAAGAAGCCCTCCTGTTCTCCACTCATTACCTGTATTAACTGCACCTGTTTGAACTCGTTATCTGTATAAAAGACACCTGTCCACACACTCAATCAAACAGACTCCAACCTCTCCACAGTGGCCAAGACCAGAGAGCTGTGTAAGGACATCAGGGATAAAATTGTAGACCTGCACAAGGCTGGGATGGGCTACAGGACAATAGGCAAGCAGCTTGGTGAGAAGGCAACAACTGTTGGCGCAATTATTAGAAAATGGAAGAAGTTCAAGATGACGGTCAATCACCCTCAGTCTTGGGCTCCATGCAAGATCTCACCTCGTGGGGCATCAATGATCATGAGGAAGGCGAGGGATCAGCCCAGAACTACACTACAGGACCTGGTCAATGACCTGAAGAGAGCTGGGACCACAGTCTCAAAGAAAACCATTAGTAACACACTACGCCGTCATGGATTAAAATACTGCAGCGCACACAAGGTCCCCCTGCTCAAGCCAGCGCATGTCCAGGCCCTTCTGAAGTTTGCCAATGACCATCTGGATGATCCAGAGGAGGAATGGGAGAAGGTCATGTGGTCTGATGAGACAAAAATAGAGCTTTTTGGTCTAAACGCCACTCGCCGTGTTTGGAGGAAGACGAAGGATGAGTACACCATCCCAACCGTGAAGCATGGAGGTGGAAACATCATTCTTTGGGGATTCTTTTCTGCAAAGGGGACGACTGCGCCGTATTGAGGGGAGGATGGATGGGGCCATGTATCGCGAGATCTTGGCCAACAACCTCCTTTCCTCAGTAAGAGCATTGAAGACGGGTCGTGGCTGGGTCTTCCAGCATGACAACGACCCGAAACACACAGCCAGGGCAACTAAGGAGTGGCTCCGTAAGAAGCATCTCAAGGTCCTGGAGTGCCTAGCCAGTGTCCAGACCTGAACCCAATAGAACATCTTTGGAGGAAGCTGAAAGTCTGTATTGCCCAGCGACAGCCCCGAAACCTGAAGGATCTGGAGAAGGTCTGTATGGAGGAGTGGGCCAAAATCCCTGCTGCAGTGTGTGCAAACTTGGTCAAGAACTACAGGAAACGTATGATCTCTGTAATTTCAAAGAAAGGTTTCTGTACCAAATATTAAGTTCTGCTTTTCTGATGTATCAAATACTTATGTCATGCAATAAAATGCAAATTATTTACTTAAAAATCATACAATGTGATTTTCTGGATTTTTGATTTTTCGTCTCTCACAGTTGAAGTGTACCTATGATAAAAATGACAGACCTCTACATGCTTTGTAAGTAGGAAACACTGCCGATTTGGCAGGTTATCAAATACTTGTTCTCCCCACTGTATATATATTTTTACCTTTATTTAACTAGGCAAGTCAGTTAAGAACAAATTCTTATTTACAATGACGACCTACCCCGACCAAACCCGGACAATACTGGGTCAATTCTGCATCGCCCTTTGGGACTCCCAATCACAGCCGGACGTGATACAGCCTGGATTTGAACCAGGGACTGTAGTGACACCTCTTGCATAGAGTTGCTGCGCCACTCGGGAGCACAAACTGATCTGGGACCAGGCTAATGGCACCCAGGGGCCAGGGCATCCATATTGTTCTTCATACCCAATAGTAGTGTGATACATTAGTGTGTCCTTGCATACGGTACCCATAGGAAATCAAATTGAATTATCCAACTGAAAAAAATACACACCACATTGGAATGATCAAATGCTCAAATGTTTTCCTCTCATGAGGACTTAGGGAGGAACAGTAGGCCTAGAAGACCTCTGCTTCAATTTCCACATTTCACAAAAGCTCACTTTTAAATTCTCTCTGACATCTGATCAATAATCCATCTCTAAAACCATCAAACTGTCATAAAACCGGTAAACATTACAGCAGATGTGTCAGGCCAGGATCGTATCTGTCACAATGACAAAACCTGACTTTGTATGTGAGCAAAACTAATACATTTAATACACTTTTTATTTTAGGGAGAATGTTCATGGGCTGATTTTACTCTAACAAGGGATTGCTTTGGGCTTTGAGATAAAGAGAGAAGTAAAAAAAAACTATAATTCAAAGTTCAGAAATACACTCTCAAGGACGTACACTGTAAATACAGACAATATTTCCAGTTTGCGTGTAAATGTGACAGTTTACTTATTCAAGCCTATAAAGTGTTTGTCAATCTGCTGTGAATGTGAGTGTACACACATGTAACCAATTTGCTGTGGTTCCAAGACACAGAGAGAGCTTCTCCATACTGCCTTCTTTGCACAGCAATGTACCTCATCTAAATCAATCATCTGCTCTTTTCCACTGAGCTATGGTGGAAGTCTGGGTTGATGCGGAAAGCTGGTCATTAGAGGGAAAGTAGTTGAACCAAATGACTGCTAAACTCACTTCTTACAGTGGGAGATGGGGAGGAGGTCGAGGGAGTTGGAACCACATGTTTATATAAAAACTATCTTTGTCAGTGCTGAGATGTACAGGAAAATTTGGTACAAACATATAGGAACGTTCTATGGTTCAAAAGAATCCCAGTTTACCATGACGAGGTGATGAGAGAGTACACTTTACGCAACACATCAAAATAAGGATCTAAAAATACCTCATGTATTATGAATTTTGTATATTGCCAAGAAGATGCAAGATTTACATGACCAAAGAAATGCCACGTTTCTCTTTGAGTCAGAATATAGACTCAAAGAACACTTCTTGTGAATTCAATGTCAATGATGCCTGGCCTAGCAAATATTCTTTCATGAACAATTCATGAGTCGACTTGGTATCTGATTGAGAGATAATATGCAGACTGCACGACGGGGTGTGCATGCAATGTAAGACAATGTTCAGGTTATCTTGACGTACACAGTGACGGGATACTCCACACAGGTCTGTGGAATGGGAGCGGTATCACATTCTCTGAGCCACCTGTGTACCGTCCAATGGTACGACCTTTAATCACATTGTAAGACCTGCTGTAAGACCTCCATAACATCTCATTGCTCCCTATAAAAGCATTGATTGATGCACCATATGAGACGTGAGATGTGCAAGGTTCTTCGAGTGTGAATTCTTACATTCAGGCAGCCATCTATTTTACCATAGCAATACGTTGAGTGATGTGTAGCATCTTTTCTTCAGTAATTTCTCTCGAGCCAAGGTTCTTCAAGTCTGAATTCCTACATTCTAGCAAACAGACAGTCATATATTTTACCATAGCAATTTCATGTGCATTCTTCTCTTTCATTTAGCTAACATTGTGTCTGTAGCCTATAGCCAAGGTTTGTCAAACCCCTAATCCTCCTTCTATTGAAATCCTTTTGAGCTAATTATGTTTAAATCCGCCATTAGACAAAGCTTTTGTAACAGAAAACATTTGTATTTCTGTGAAACCATAATCCCAGGGTTGGGTATAGAGTTTGGAGATGCATTTGACTGTGAGAATGGGATGCATTTGGACAGGTAATTCGTCATGAACAGGATGCATTGAGACTACCGCTGTCTTTAGGGGTTGGACACTGGACTGGAACACTTTCGTTTCTTCCAGATTGGGAATCAGCCCCTCATCAGAGAGAGAGCGAGTGTGTGTGTGAGAGAGCGAGTGTGTGTGTGTGAGAGTGAGTGAGTGAGTGAGTGAGTGAGTGAGTGAGTGAGTGAGTGAGTGAGTGAGTGAGTGAGTGAGTGAGTGAGTGAGTGAGTGAGTGAGTGAGTGAGTGAGTGAGTGAGTGAGTGAGTGAGTGAGTGAGTGAGTGAGTGAGTGAGTGAGTGAGTGAGTGAGTGAGTGAGTGAGTGAGTGAGTGAGTGAGTGAGTGAGTGAGTGAGTGAGTGAGTGAGTGAGTGAGTGAGTGAGTGAGTGAGTGAGAGAGAGAGAGAGAGAGAGAGAGAGAGAGAGAGAGAGAGAGAGAGAGAGAGAGAGAGAGAGAGAGAGAGAGAGAGAGAGAGAGAGAGAGAGAGAGAGAGAGAGAGAGAGAGAGAGAGAGAGAGAGAGAGAGAGAGAGAGATGCATGCTAGCCCACATTCTGAACTGCTGTGTCTCCAGATCAGTCATGCTCATGCTGGAGACATACAGCTCTGATTCTGTCATGTCTTATGGAGGATGTTTCCTTTGTGACCTCGTATGGAGTATCCTGAAACAAGGGTGTTTTTCCTTAGTGCTTCTAGTCAATTTGTGCCTATTGGGAAACAGTAGTCAATAGAGACACTATTGCTAATAAAGTATAACATTTGGGGTTCTCCCGAGTGGCGCAGCGGTCTAATGCACTGCAGTGCTTGAGGCATCAACAAAGATCCGGGTTCGATCCCGGACTATGTCGCAGCCGACAGCGACTGGGAGACACATGAGGCGATGCACAATTACGCCAGCGTCGTCTGGGTTAGGGGAGGGTTTGGCCAGCCAGGACTCCTGTGGCGGGCCGGGCGCATGCACGCTCAGGGTTAACCTATCTTGATCTGCAGCAGATGACAGACAATAATTGTATCACAAGTAGCATACTGTTTAAATAGGGAGATTTTGTTTTGGATTTTGGAAATCATTGATGGGCTGTAGAATGGATATCTGGCTAAGCTAACAACCAGATAAGGACTTCCTCTTTTGCTCCCTGTGCTATTGAACATTTATGATAGTATGGTTTGGTGTATTTTAATACTATAAACAGTCTCTCCTTGACCCATGCTAGGCACCACCTTAGTCCAGATTCTGTCTATGTAGAGGGTGTCGATCAACATGCAGAGAAGTCAAGCTGTCTGTTCAGCACCACCAGAAGAAAGAGGCTAGAGAAGTCAGGACCCTGGACAGCTCTCAAGCAGTCTTGCCTCTGCTAGCCATATTCCCCAGCCGAGTGGGATTGCGCAATCATTCTAGTGTATCAAGGCAAATTGGAAGAGAGGTTTTGAGTTCTAACAAGCAAACCTTAGAGAATACCCCAAATATATGCTCAAAGTTAAGTCTCATTGTTAGAAACATTGTTCCCCCATTAAAACGGTTGTCCTGGCTGTATCTAACCCTTGCCCCATCCAGTTTAATGTTTTGCAGTGTCTTGTTGCTTTAGTCTAATGTATGAGCCCTGTAAGGTGCATAGCCAGTTGTGAAACATACTCGACTTCTAGCAACACAAATTTCCCTCAAGGCAATTGATCAACAACCTTACTGTATCTCAGCCAATCAACTTGAGCTCCTGTAAACAAGCACAATTTACATGGAAATAGAGAGCATCACATCCCTCAATCCATTGTGTTATTCATTGAGGTGAAAGATAGAGGGAACATTATTCGAAGTCTCCCCCTGTAACAGCACCCCTTACACCTTTTTCCTCACTGACAGATAAAGTGCTGTTGCCTGTACATTGATAAGGTGTCAGAAAGGATCAGCTCATAGCCATTTTATTCAATCATCCCATTGTCCTTGTTCTCTGCCAGGAAGGAAGTCAATGGCTTCTGAAATGAACCTCTAAAGGAAGAGTGCATCCTGTGATTTGTCAGATTGAGACTTCCCACTTTTAACAGCTATACGGAATATCAACTCAAAGGAAAAGAAGATGGTGGGTGTAATATGAAATGTAATTCAATAATGTGCGTAACCATATTTCACAAGGAAGGTGGCTACTTTATAGCATTTTTCCAGACTATTTCCCTGGCTCAATTTCCACACTCACTATAATATAAATTAGGGTTATTTTCAAACTTAATAGCCATTCCTGAAAGGTATACTGTGGAGAGGAATAGTTGCCATTTCTAAACTATGTCAAATCCCTTTCCTTTTTGACATTGCACAGCTAAAATGACATTATACAAATATTTTTTTTTCAATACAATCGCTCTCTACCTGTGGAAGATCACAAAACGAATACTAAAAGGTTTTGAAATGGATTCTGGGACGGATTGTGTACATGACTGAAACTCCATCTCAGGAATTGGCAGCTGAGAACTGAAACTCTACACCTCATCTTATTTCATTTTTGCAGATGTGCGATTGAGACCAAAGCAAGGAAAATGCATAACTGCTCAACAGGACAAGCATACAGATGAAAAAAAAGCTATAGAATTATATGGGAACTAGGGAGCCCAGCCTGAAGAGGAACACTCAGACTTGACAGAGGGAAAAGATAGAGACTGAGAAGGCAGAGACTTGCATCTTTAGATCGATCTTATTTTTGAAAAGACAAAAAAAAGGGTCATCAAAATATATTACTTCAGCTATTTTGTCTATACACAGCACATTACAGCATCAATATAGTGAAACACAATTACACTGACTGTGCCACAGTATATTGTTCACTGGAGGGTTTCAATTGTAAACCATACCTCCTGGAACTGGTCTACTTGATCCACGAAAACGTTTTTGGGAGCAGTGATTCATTGTATGTTTGTGACCAGTGCCTGTGTCAGTCAATGACAATGCTTATAATTGCAGCTTTTTATAGCCTTAACATAACGACCACGTCTCAGAGACCTTCCATTATCTACTGTCAGTCAGATGGAGACTCCCAAGTGTTCCTAAGTCTGTATCTCTAATCAGTATTTAACCATCATAGACATCAGTGTCTAAAGAAATACAAATTGAAATCTCGTCGCCAGGAGTGGAAATGGATAGAGAAAAGTAACAGTCAGATTTGACATAATCAGTAGAGACGTGATTTTTTTTCAAATATGCTTTTTTTTCTCATCGTTTAGTCTTTCAAGGTCGGCTCACCTGAAATCTCAGACAACCCAGAAAAGTGGTTGTGGGGGATCATGGGAGGATGTAAATGATCCGCCCACGCATTCTCAAACAAAACCAAGATTTAATTTGTGTTCATCTACATCAAACAAACAGCAATCAGCAAACAAACACCTAATCCTTTAAAATAGACTAGTGTGCGAAGGCAAAAACCTCTCTCTATTCTTCGCTCTGGTCACCTTTCATCATGACCTCCAGTTGGCTGGAAAAGCAAGCCAATGTTTTTCAATGACTCTTTCCTGATATAGAGATATATTGTATGTGGGATGTGGATAGGAATATAATGTTAGCTAAATGAGGATCCATGTAATATAAAGATTTTATAAAGATATTCTCTATACAATCCGGTCTTCAAATGGTACAAGGGTGTAGTGTATATAGGGTTTACCATTGAAGTATAGAAACAAGGTGAACACAAACAGGAAATGAATTCCACTTGAGTGTCTCCCATACAACCAGGAGACGGCATTATCCCACACCGCTGTTTGACTGATTGGAAGTGCCGGGCACAATGGGCCTGTAAAGATGTCAACCCAATGAATGAAGACATGGGTCATTGGCCTGGCTTAAATCACTTCTTTAAAGCTGAGATTAAGCTCTCTGTAATGTGGTGGACTTGATAGATAGATAGAGATAGACAGATGTACCTGTACTGGTTGTGAATGTGACTGAGAACTTCAACTCAGAGTTAGATTCTAGCTCTATCAAAGACATGTTTTCCCTCCAGGTCAGTCAGGGGTTGAAGGTAATCAAGTAGACTTCTTTAATTCCCTCCAGGTCAGTCAGGGGTTGAAGGTAATCAAGTTGACTTCTTTAAGAAGTTAATGTAAGGTATCATTATGTTCCTCAGGGGAGAAAGCTTCTCAACATCAATTGTGTACCCTCTCTATATCTGTCTGCCACAGCTGAATGTGCTGTTTTATACTGGCACAGTGCGGACAATTAAAATGAATGATTCAATAAGTATTACAAGTATAATAGTTAACTATTTCTGATGAATAGGTGGTGGTAAAAAAATACTCAATGTAGTCTGTTGTTTTTACTTTGAAAAGTAAAGACCTTGGTGTGTCTGGACTCTAAACAAACCGTTCGGGAAACATGCCGTTTGCTGTCTGATGCATTTGAATGTGAAATCTGTTCAATTCAGCAATTTACAGCAGCTACATGTCTGCCCCTCAGTGATAAACAACAATGAACACTGAACCTCAGACAGGATCTGTAAGATTGTACTTGGTAAGACTTTGTACAGGGATCCCTATCCAGAACACTTTAATCTTCCTATGCACACTTAATTTACCAAGCATAACTCAAACAATATGATATAAACCCATAAAGCTTCACTAATATAGCCTTGCATTTGGAGAGTTTATATTTTCAGAAACAGAAATGCAGTCTCATCTCGTAAGTTTGGAGGGAAAGTTTAATTCAAAGCGAGACTCAAGGTAGTGAATCATAGCAAATACTGGGCTAAACATCTCAACCACACTGACAAATGTTACAGGGCCCATTTCTGTGAGGGTTCTCGTCCTCCTCTCCTGAGGAGGAGTAGCGAGAAGGATCGGAGGACCAATGCGCAGCGTGGTAAGTGTCCATAATGTTTTTTAATAAAGACAATAGAACACTCGAACAAAACAACAAACGATGACGTGAATAAACAAAACCGAAAACAGTACCGTGTGGACCAAACACTCACACGGAAAACAAACACCCACAACCCAAAAGTGAAACCCAGGCTACCTAAGTATGATTCTCAATCAGGGACAACAATTGACAGCTGCCTCTGATTGAGAACCATACTAGGCCGAACTCAAAAACCAACATAGAAAAACAAACATAGACTGCCCACCCAACTCACGCCCTGACCATACTAAAACAAAGATATAATAACAGAACTAAGGTCAGAACGTGACAATTTCTCTTTTAATGTACAATCAAAGTGGAATTGTGTCTATTTGCAATTTTGTCTACTTCCTTTCCACTCGCTAAGGAAGAGTGAAAGAAAAACTAATTAGCTAACAGTTACCACAACGTTAGAGTACACCCACATACTGTATGATATATCACTGGAGTTGAGAAGATTGAACATTCTCTCCTCATTCTCATATCTTGTAAAAAGATTCATGAGAAAAACACTTTCGGGAGAAAAGCAATGGGTATGGGGTGGATTGTATTTAATGACACAATGAAAGAAAATAGAAGCTGAAGAAAGCTATGTGGGAGATAAAGTGACCAATCTGTTTGACCCAGCAGCTGTGATTTTGTTTTTCACTGAATGGAGTTTCACTTGAGATTCCTCTGAGGGAAGTGGGGAATGGATTACAGGGGCATGGATAGGGTGGGACCCAGGGCAGATTGACTATAGCTATAGGTCACGTCCAAAGGCGAAGAGGTGAGCAGACTAAAAGTCTATGGGCAGACATGGTCAACTGTGTTTTCCTCCATAGCTTTAATGATTTAACCCTTTCACAATGTTAACTGTCAAGATAGAACCCTACGAACTGTCTCCCTTTGAATGGTCTATCGCAATTGAATTGTGACATAAGTAATATCTCACCATAAGTAATGTCAACGCAGGTGACATACAGTAACTAGAATGGTTAAATATCACTAATGATACCATGTTGGCTAAGAGCTACCTGTAGTTATTTTAGTGATATCTTAATATGCAATATGATTACATGTCACTTTGAATTATTTCAGTTCTCTTAGACAGATAAAAGTCAACTTAACCTTCTCATTACAGATTACTGTAAAATGTAATAAACCATATCAAACATTTGATCTGTTCCAGGAATTTGATCTGATCTATATAGATAGATCAGATTATGTATAGGGAAAGGTGCCATTTCAGATGCAGCCAGTGTTTCTTAGGTCACTCTGCAGCGGTAGTTATACGATGAATTATTAAGTAACTAGTCTTCCACGTAACGGTCATCTGCAATGGCAATCTCTGTGAAGAGCAACAATATAATTATTCCAAAGATCCTTGCTGCACAGTGTTGAATAGTTCTAGGGACATCTTAGAGGCAATCTCTGCAAAACTACTTGTTCATTCCTGTGCTGAATTTGTTCATCCCATCTAATTTTACTCCATTCCATTTCATCTCAGACAGACTTCAGATGGACTTTCTCGACCTCTGCTCTCAGGTTAACAACCTGCTCAACCCTCTCCGCCTGAGCTCCTTTGTACACAAGGGAAACCTGGGAACATTGTCTGGTGGCCCAAAAAACTGTTGTAAATATTCAAACTGTTTCTAGTCTCAATGCATCCATAGTGTTATGACTGATACTTGTTTCAAGGAGTTCAGCTCATCCTGAATGAACAAAGGTAGTTTGACACAGAGTTGAAATCGTCAGACTGAATTTCTGAAGTGGATAAACGAATGCAGCAGCTACTGTAAGCACTACTATTGTAAGGCCGTGGGATACCAGATGGTCTCAGAATGCCGATTAATCAGCCACTTTGGTTAATTGTTGTCATTGTTAGGCCTTCCCACTTGTTTTAAGACTACACTATTGTAATCAATATCCCTTACTAGTTTTTATTTTTATGCAAAATTATTACCATCACTGTGTAACAACGGGCACACTTGTCGAGTCATATCGTAATAAAAGTGTGGCTGCCTGCTCCAATGGAGAGAACTTAAAAATGCAGTGATGAAGCTGTTGTTCAACTGCCTCAATAGTTATTTAAGTACAGTCCTCCGTGTACCTTTCAGTGAAATCCAATCCTGCCTGACAAAGCAGTCATTAGAAGTCTGCAATCCAATATCAGACACTTCCATTGTGTCTCAGGGTGTCGCACTCCCCAACAGTCAAGATTTTCAATTCAATATTTCATGACAAGAGCAACAAGCCGTCTGTGTAATCCGTGCAGTCTGCTGGTCTGCGAGCTCCTTACTCATTTCAGCTTGCATTATGCAGAACTTGCCAACCCTCTTTCCCAAAGAAATCTGATCCTTCAAGTCAAACGGGACTACTTAAACGGGGTAAAGAAGGTCGATTATGATAATACACTACGGACAAATATAACTAAATTCCACTGCCAGAGATAGAGACAAAAGTTTGGCCTTTCCAAATTTTCATCTAGCAATTTAATTTGTTTTTGCTTGCTGATGATAGAGCTGTCATTTAAATTACTCATGCCTCATACATTGACTGAATCGTAGATACATTTACCCGGAACTATTGTGGTCCGATATCCCATTGGCTATTTATAATTCAACCATGACTGACACATCAAGACTGCCCAGTCATTGTGTCCATTATACATATCAACCCAGACTATTCAGACACTCCCTAAATAAACTCCCAAACAGTCCTCACATTTCAAACAGGGACTTGTGCAGCCAGTCAGTGTGTCTGATCTGGACCAGCTCCATTGTCCCCATTAGTCAAAGAAGCAGTATATCGACTGGAGAATACAGTCTGCAACATACCGCAGCAAGCATTTTATGAATTTATGCATGTCGTGTGGGGCTGAAATAGCCTGAGGAACATTCCCGCCATGTTGATTTGTGCATGAGGCTGCTTTGGCTGATCATGATTGAATTATAGGTATTGTAGTTAACCTGTACATGGCTGTTGAGGGGCCATTAAGACCCTGGGGTGTCTTCATACCATTTGGACCGAGTTCTGAGTAACTGACAATGGCTCTAATAGTGACCCAGTCTGTCTCTTGTCACACCTCATAAACCATGGGCCGCTCAGAGAGGAGAGAGAGAGAGAGAGAGAGAGAGAGAGAGAGAGAGAGAGAGAGAGAGAGAGAGAGAGAGAGAGGAGATTGTCACCTCTCAGTCATCACAAGACTGTCTCCCTCAGTCTTCCCACAGAGCCACAGTGACATTAGCAATGGTTGATTTTGGCTGCAGGCGATTAGCTAAATGGGCAGTATTAGCGTGGTGTAAAATAATGTAAATCCTTCTGCAGTAAGCTCCGTGTGACTAAAGGCATGGCTTACACTTCAAACTAAAATATATTTTCAGAGGTGTGTGTGTGTGTGTGTGTGTGTGTGTGTGTGTGTGTGTGTGTGTGTATGCATCCACATTCAGCATGTGTTTGAGTTTGTAAGGATGTAAACACATGCCCAGAGCATGCTCCTCCTGTCAATGACACGGTTGATTCTTTGTGTTGATGCTACAGTAGCTGTGTGTTTATCACAGACACATACTGAGCCTCAAAGACAGGCCAGACGTCAGTCTCTCTCTGTATGGGAGAGAAGGAGCCAACAGAGTCAAGTGACTAATGATAACAGACAAGCACATCACCAGGCCCTCCCTCAAGTCCCCCTTAATGATGCAGGCCGGCCGTGTCACTGCCTACATCAAGTGCTCAATGTGACTTTCTGAAACGTGCTCTCTTTGACCACACACAGAAGGAATGGCACCCGCCACCGCTGAGCATGTCTCTTCTGCCCGTGTCAACAGTCATGCCTGGGCACTGTCTGACGTGCTAATCGCCTGGTTAAGATGGATGGCCGTTAATATCCTCCCTGTCATTCTGACAGGTTTGTTTGAGGTCTCCTCTCAGTAAACAAAAGTGCCAAGGCTAACTGATGTGGATAGATCCCAGAGCGACAGATGTGTGGGGCTTTTTACAGGGGAGATCGTGTGAGCATCCATGTGTTTGGGTCATGGCAGTGTACACAGAAGACATAGATCTGAAAGGCTGTTTGTGGATGTATAGGCTGTTAGATTATGGGAGACACAGAGAGAGAGAGAGTGTGAGTGTGAGTGTGAGTGTGAGTGTGTGTGTGTGTGTGTGTGTGTGTGTGTGTGTGTGTTTACGTCCAGCCACATATGTATGTGTATGTAGGAAAAATGGAGCGCATACCACTTTCAGAGGGGGCCGTTGCAGATTTGTGGCCTTGTCAGGTGGGGGAGCTCTGTTCTGGTGTCATAGGTTATCAGGGTCCCTGAAGTGGCTAGCCCACATATCAGCCTCTCTGGGATCCACACACACACACTAGCACTAATTAGCAGGCTGTTTATGGGGACTGTAATTTGGGATGGCACTTGTCACCAGGTTAACTATGGAGCCTGTCATGTCCCTCAGCTGCTCTGCCATGATTACCAGCCCCTGCACCAGCACCTTTCTTCGTTCACCTTCAACATCTCCTGGCTGAACTTGTTCTCCGCTCTCCTGCTGTTTATTCTCAGGCTCTGTAAAGTCGGACGGGAGTCGACCTTCCTTCAATCAGTATGCTGACTAACAGCCTATTAATATGGAAGCTTATGTAAATGGCAGACACTGTTGTCAAATATTAGTCCATACGTCTTCATTAAATTTGTCACTGTGTATTCTATCGCCGTAGATGGCGTTTGTTATTCTCTTAGAGCGCCCCATAAATCCTCATTCCAGAAGAAGTATCGCAATTATTCTGATGTTAATTAGCTCTGGTTCACCACACAATGGGAAGTCAATATTTTCCAGTCAGGTTTGTAACATAATGTGTGTGGCCTCTCAGAGGCACTTTGAGGTTTACCCGATTCTGCAACGTGTGAGTATTCCTAAGTCAATACTAACTATGTGTCTATAGTATTTCATTTTGAGATGCTGGGAGGTGGGGATAACGATCATTGGCTGCTTCTAACAGAATAAGAGAATATTGAATTAGTTAAGGACAAGTTAATTCAACCAATACATTTCAAGTTATGGATGACGTGTCCAGACACACTTGGCTGTATGGATCGTTTTTACTGAGATCCCATTTCATGTCCATCCTAACCCCGGTTCGACTTTCTCTAAACAGCCACTAAGAACTTCAGCTAACATTAGCCACCGCTAGCTAAACATCAATAGAAGTGATAGGGGCATGTGTGCAATTGTCCATTTTATGGGCAAATTAACTGAAATTAACTGAAATTAACTCCCTATTTAGTTATTTGGGAAATCATACAAACATACCCTTATCATATCATTTTTGTATGTTCACTATAGCCATGGACTTGAAAATGTGTCAATTGACCAATTTGACACATTTGGGCAGACTTGATACAACATTTTGAACAGTAATACAATGGTTCATTGGATCAGTCTAAAACTTTGCATATACACTGCTGCCATTTAGTGACCACAATCTAAATTGTGCCTAGACTCCTAAGTGATATAATTGCCTTTCTCTTGCATTTCAAAGATGATGAAAAAAAATTGATTTGGATTATATTCTCTAATATTAATTTCACATTTCCACAAACTTCAAAGTGTTTCCTTTCAAATGCTATCTAGAATATGCATATCCTTGCTTCAGGTCATGAGCTACAGGCAGTTAGATTTGGGTATGTAATTTTAGGTGAAAATTTTAAAAAGGGTCCGATAACTCTTTTGTCTATGCATTGGCTTGTTATTAGTCCTCAATATGGAATACTGAATCATGGCAATATGAAACAATACTGACTCATCAACAGGTCAGCTGCTGAATTTGAAATCAGTTATTCATTTATTATTGGGCTTAAAAACTTCTGGAGCAGACGGTGGATAATGAAGCACTTCTCCTTGGCACTCATGTTCCAGTAGCTAGCTGAGATCAAGCCAGAGCAGACCACTGTGAGTTGTGATGTATTCAAATGTCACAGATGACTAGAAACCCACAGACACCTTGAATAGCTATTAGAATAGATTTGAGACATACAAGTAAACCTTCAATACAAAGCTGGGATGAACTGCTGTCCATTTATGAATCAACTTCCCATTTATGAACATGCCTCAATGAGACAGGACTTTATAAATTATAAAATTACACCAAATGGACGATATTTCCACTCCTATTTGTCATATATTCAATTTAAACCTACTAGAAAGTGTGTGCCCTCAGTCCTGGAGGGAAGCAAAAGTCATTCCGCTAACCAAGAATGGTAAAGCCCCTTTACTGGCTCCAATAGCCGACCAATCAGCCTGTTTCCAACCCTTAGTAAACTTTTGGGGAAAATTGTGTTTGTCCAGATACAATGCTATTTTACAGTAAACAAATTGACACCAGATTTTCAGTTTCACCTTTTGTCTCACCATTATCATTTCTAAAGCCAGAAGATCTTGTTAATAACTATTTTGTCTATGCATTGGCTTGTTATTAATCCTCATTATGGAAGGCTGAATCATGGCAATATGAAACAATACTGACTCATCAACAGGTCAGCTGCTGCATTTGAAATCAGTTATTCATTTATTATTGGGCTTAAAAACTTCTGGAGCAGACGGTGTATAATGAAGCACCTCTCCTTGGCACTCATGTGTTCCAGTAGCTAGCTGAGATCAAGCCAGAGCAGACCACTTGTGAGTTGTGATGTATTCAAATGTCACAGATGAGTAGAAACCCACAGACACCTTGAATAGCTATTAGAATAGATTTGAGATCATCAAGACAAAGCTGGGATGAACTGCTCTTCATTTATGAATCTACTTCCCATTTATGCACATGTATCAAGGAAACATGACATTATAAATAATAAAATGACACCAAATGGACTATATTGCCACTCTTATTTGCCATATCTTCGATTTAAACCTAATAGAAAGTGTGTCCAGGCCTGGAGGGATACAAAAGTCATTCCGCTACCCAAGAAAAGTAAAGCCCCCTTTACTGGCTCAAATAGCCGACCAATCAGCCTGTTACCAACCCTTAGTAAACTTTTGGAAATAATTGTGTTTAACCAGATACAATGCTATTTTACAATAAACAAATCGACAACATACTTTTAGCACGCTTATAGGGAAGGACATTCAACATGCACAGCACTTAAACTAATTACTAATGATTGGCTGAGAAAATTGATGGTAAAAAGATGGTAGGGCTGTCTTGTTAGACTTCAGTGGGGCTTTTGACATTATCGATCTGCTGCTGGAAAAACATATGTGTTACACCCCCTGCTACGTATATTGTGGATAAAGAGTTACCTGTCTAACAGAACACAGAGTGTGTTCTTTAATGGAAGCCTCCCCAACATAATCTAGGTAGAATCAGGAATTCCCCAGGGCAGCTGTTTAGGCCCCTTACTTTTTAAAATCTTTGCTAACGACATGCCAGTGTGTCAGTGTATTCAGATGACTCAACACTATACACGTCAGCTACTGCAGTGACTGAAATGACTGCAAAACTTAACAAAGAGCCACAGTTAGTTTCAGAATGGGTGGCAAGGAATAAGTTAGTCCTAAATATTTAAAAAACTAAAAGCATTGTATTTAGGACAGATCATTCATTAAACCCTAAACCTTAACTAAAGCTTGTATTGAATACTGTGGAAATTGAGCAAGTTGAAGTGACTAAACTGCTTGGAGTAACCCTGGATTATAAACCGTCATGGTCAAAACATTTTGATTCAACAGTAGCTAAGATGGGGAGAAGTCTGTTCATAATAAAGCACTACTCAGCCTTCTTAACAACACTATCAACAAGGCAGGTCCTACAGGCCCTGGTTTTGTCGCACCTGGACTACTGTTCAGTCGTGTCGTCAGGTGCCACAAAGAGTGACGTAGGAAAATTACAATTGGCTCAGAACAGGGCAACACAGCAGGCCTTTAAAAGGACACGGGGAGCTAACATTAATGATATGCATGTCAATATCTCATGGCTCAAAGTAGAAGAGAGATTGACTTCATCACTACTTGTTTTTGTAAGAAGTGTTGACAAGCTGAATGTACCGAGCAGTCTGAACTACTGGAACACAGCTCGCACACCCATGCATACCCCACAAGACATACCACAAGAGGTCTCTTCACAATCCCCAAGTCCAGAGCAGACTATGGGAGGCACACAGTACTACATAGAGCCATGATTACATGGAACTCTATTCCACATTAGGTAACTGATGCAAGCAGTAAAATCAGATTTTAAAAAACAGGCACAAATACATCTTATGGAACAGCAGGGACTGTAAAAGACAGACACTGTGAAGAGACACACACAAAGATACAAACACACACATGTACATTGTGGTATTGTTGTATGGTGGTATTATACATTTCGTTTTGTAGATATGTAGTGGTGTAATAATGTTATATGATGTACTGTTTTATCTTGTGTTTTATATGTAATGTAAGTGCCTTAATGTGTTCGGACCCCAGGAAGAGTAGCAGCTAATGGGGATTCCTAAAAAAAACAAATACAAAAAAATACAAATGGAGATCTTCACTGTGGCCCCGTACACACTTACAGGTTGTTCAAATGATGTGCAATGCATTTGACACAATGGTTGTGATACAACTGATATTTTTGTAAGAGAGTTTGTCTGAACAACCATTGTGTGGTGTCTCCAGAATGGTTGTGTAAACATTTGTCAGCAGAAAAACTTGAGAGCCTTATGCTGGGATGCTCGTGCGGTTGGATGACGTAACATTAATTTGTATGTCTGCATTATAGGAACGTTGTTTGGCTGCCTGACTCGGAGTAGAAACCTAGAAACCCCACTGGGCATTAAAATCAATCACAAGTTTCCAAATCAAAAACATGAAACAACATCACTTTTCCATTACCTTGAAATAGACGTGTACCTGACTCCCAACCGTCTCCTGCTCGTTACCGTACAATCAAATCACTGAAAAATCAAGGTTTTGTTTGTTGTTATGTCCATGTCATTGTGCATGTTTTGTACCGATTTTGTTTCGAGAGACAAGGCTTTCATGGGCCTGCCATTTTAAAAACAGCCAGAAGGCAACTTCTCTTTTATCTCACTGACTTCTGTTGCTCGTACTGTGATGGTGATTATTTTTTTCTCTCGACATATCATCCACCTCAAGCGAGAGCTCGCTGGAAAACTTCATGGTTGTTGCTTTCTTTTGAACCCACTTTTTCATTTTGTTTCCTCATCTTTCCCTCACTGTCAAAGTAGCGTTAAATCCAACAAATATATTTATTTGTTTAAAGATGCCTGTCTTCAAATTACTGTTTCAAATTAAAGGTTTTAGATTGGAGGTGCATGATTTCATGTAAACAATACTTGTGAATTTATTCTAAATCACTGTACTGACTGTGTCAGTCTAAGACTTAGAAGGCAACATAAAATGCTTTACCTCAAGGCCCTAAAAGTAGGTTTCAGCTGCCTTTGGTTTGACATGGGCTTTTAGTCTCCCGTCGAGCTGATGGATCTCTAGATCCTCCTCTTCATCATTGTAATTCTGGAATTTGATTTACATACCGCGTCTGTGAAATACATTGCTAATATAGCAACCTCATCAATAAACACAAAAGTCATGGTTAAATTGTATTGCAAAGGTTAAACAAATGTGCTTTAGAACAACTAGGAACTTTTAGAGCCTGTGAAACACAGGACCTAGAATCATACTTATACATTCAGCGTATGTGTTGACCCCTAATGACCGTTGGAGCTCCAGTTTCAGTTGCAACACTTATTCCATGTCTTCCATAAAGCATTCCTTTATCTATTTTCAGTGGGCTCAGTCACATGGTCCCCAGTCCAGTTGATTATTTCTGACTCTGTTGAGAGCATTTGATTAATGAATGTTTTGCTCTTGTTATACTTGGACACTTTGCCTCTGGTCTTAGCAATGGTCCCATGCAGCAGCTCCAACAGTTAGACAGTTTCACACAGCTGTCCAGACTCAGTCAATGCCCCAATACACAGAGAACGCTACTTGGCGGCAATTTCGGCTCCCTGTTTCAAGTTAAGTCACAAAGCTGTGTTTCCTGTCACCATGCTTTAGACTATTGGGATTTGTTTGCTCTTCTCCCGTCTGAAATGAAAAGCAATCAGGCTAAGGGGAAGAAATAAGCCAGAGAGAGAGGGAGAATTACAAGAGTTAGTTCAAGAAGAGTAATTATAAAGCGCTCTTTCTGCTCCACTGGTTTTTCAATACAGAAAATTATTACATTTCACTGAATAAATGCCGCTGGATTCCTTATTTATAGAGCAGGCACAAGGTAATGAAGAGTTGATCAATTGTGAGTTAAAGAAGAGTAGGCTGTGATGTCTCTCACAGTGTTGTACCTTGTATCCTGGATACTCGGAATGCATATATTGAATAATGTATATAAAACAGTTGTTCTCTCAATGCTGCCTTCAAAGAAAACCATTGTGTCCGGATTCAGAAAGGTGGAAGTTGGACACTAGTTCCTACTTCACAGTAGGGCCATTTGAAATACGTATTATTATTTTTGTTGCTGTTGCAGAAATGCCTTCTTGAACATGTGAACTTTCATGTGCCTTAATAACAAACTGGTATGTGATCTATAAATAAAAGGAGAAAGCACTTAGCTATAGGGAGAAAGACAGGATCCTTCCTTGCTTCCTTTTCAGCTCATTTATCATCTGATTTGCTTAACACATCTCAATAGGCGGTGCAGGTATGTCATGACATTGTACAAATCAGGGGTGGGCCTTTCCTAATTTGTTCTCTATTGCTCCTCTATTGTTCATCAAGCAATGGGGGAGGCCGATGACATCACAAATCCACATCAGACCAACTCATTGAATGCCATACTTCTTGAAGTTTGCAGTTCTGTCTAAAAACACAATTTTATAAAAAAATATATATTTGTATACCCTTTAGTGTCTGAACTTTACTGTATTTATACATTGGATATCGCTTTTCAACAGTACCAGTTAAAAAAAACGCTGGAGGAGGTCTTTAAAGATATGGTTGAGGTTATGGCTTAAGAGCGTATCAATGATGCTGAATGGGCGTACACAAAGAAGAGCTCTTCAGCAAGTCGAAAAACCTTTGACAAAACTTCAGGACTTTCTCAAAACTGTGTTAACACGTACATAAACTTCCCTAGCAGCTCTGAGTCTGTTCGTTTACAAACTAAAAAACTGTTTTTGTCAAAAATTACAATAAGCCTACGATCTTGTAACCAGTCACATTTGTATTATTACATATTATATTATGATACGCCAGCTGGCACTTATACTGAAGAAATATATTTTTGACCCAAGCAAACATTTTATTATTTTTATGCACCTTACTGTTTAATGTATGTGGGTTGCACCGTGGGTTAATGAGCTATTCAGAGAGTGCATTATTATATGAAAATTTCATTTAGAGGCCAATTATTTTGCCCCTGCATCACCAAGCACCGGGCAGCAGTCTTCCTCTGCATCCCCAAATCATGGATAACAAAGGCCTAAATAGGGCCAGAGTAGACAGGATAATTAAAATGAAACCCTAGCTCTAGGAGGCTATTATATGCTGGGTGTTCTGTAGATACACCACTGCTGCTAGCAGAAATCAATTCGGATTTGGGCATGTAATGGATGTTCAAGTGCTTTCCTGAGAGAACCACTGTGCATTCAAATTGAACCGCGAGTTCCTTTGATGGTCTCAATTTGCTCACCTTGTCCCTGCTTACCCATTTGTCTTCGAGATCATGTGATGGATGAAGATGGGGTGTGTTGCTTTGGGGTTAATGTTTTGGGAATATTGCAATGTTCCACTGCCAACATGACACTAGTTACCTTACTGCAATTAGGAGTTGGGCATATTTTGACTTCCCACATGGTAATGCACATTATTACAGTATCAGGCAAAATATGCCCATTGAAGAAAAAGTTATTCTCATGTTATTCAAGATTTGTTGAAAGTTATACTGGAATTAACATTTGGGAGAACAGATGAAAGAGATTTTTACATTTGTTTAATTTCAGCCATCACTATCCAATGCCCTGAGCTATATATTGAAATATGATATGGTACACTGTGATACACTGTGAGAAAAGGTTGGATTACGAGTCCAGTCTGAAAAAGCCACAGAAAATGGGTCATATCCAAACATTGTATTAAAGCCCAATATCCAGTGTCCAATCAGTCTCTATAGCTGTCATGCCCTGATCTGCTTCACCTGTCTTTGTGCTTGGGTCCACCCCCCTCCAAGTGTCGCCCATTATCCCCTGTGTTTTTATACCTGTGTACTCTGTTTGTCTGTTGCCAGTTCGCTTTGTTTCATCTTGCCTATGAGCGTTTTTTCTTCTGCTCCTGTCTCCCGATTGTTTCTGTTTCCTAGTTTCCCCGGTGTTGACCAATCTGCCTGCCCTGACCCTGACCATGCCTTCCGTCCTGTACCTTTTCCCCCCCTATCTGGATTACTGACCCGTGCCTGACCTTGACCCGTCTTTTGCCTGCCCCTGTTTGATTAATAAACTGTTGTTACTTCGATGTAGTGAGCATCTGGGTCTTACCTGAAACGTGATAGTATGAACTAGCCATGACTGACACAGCAGACTCGGACCAGATCCGCAACACCCTCGCCTCCCAAGAAACCATAATTGGAAGGCACGAGGAGTTGCTTTGTCGTCTGATGGAAGGGTTCCAGGCCGTGGCAGAATGTCACGACCAAGCATGATGGGACACATTGCAGGAGCAAATCCGTGGGTTGTCTACTAAGAAGCCAACCACGACGTTAGCCTTCAAGCCCCTCAGTAACCCAGCTGGAAGCAGCGCCGTCATCCCGGTTTCCCCGGAACCCCTCTTACCCCCCCCTGGAGCGCTTCGATGGAGAGTCGAGCACCTGTCGGACGTTTCTCACTCAGTGGTCCCTCGTCATGGAGCTGCAGCCTTCCTCTTTCCCCTCAAACCACTCTAAGATAGCGTACCTCATCACGCTGATGTCCGGGAGAGCTCTAGGCTCCATTGTCTGGGAGAGAGGCTGGACGGAAGTTACTCCAGCTTCGGCAGGACTCCCTCAGTGTGGCAGACTCTGCGGGTGGAATTCCACACACTAGCAGCGGAGGGTGCCTGGAACCCGGAAGCACTGTTCGACACCTTCCTGCACGGATTATAGGAGGAAGTAAAGGACGAGCTTGCTGCCCGTGAACTACCAACGGATCTCGACTCACTCATCACTTTAAACATCCAGATCGATGGTCAGCTATGGGAATGTAGGAGGGAGAAAAGGTCTGGTTGCGGTCCCAATCGGTCACTCAAGGATCCCACCTTGCACCAACTCCGGAATTCCCCGGCATCTACATCCCCGAGAGGATCCAAGCTTACCCGAGTTCCTCCAAGGGCCTCCGAAGACTGCAGATTCACCCCTTCCCAAGTGGATGAAGCTGGGCAGGGCTAGGCTGTCCCCAGCCGAACGCGTACACAGACTTGACACCCAGAGTTGTCTGTATTGCGGTACTGCTGGTCATTATGTGTCTACCTGTCCCTTCAAGAGACTTAGTTAATTTGTTGGGCTGAGTTCTCTGGTGGGTCTTAAAGATACTTTTTCTTCTTCCCTTACTCACCCCCCCTCTCCATGTTATCCTGCTGTGGGGCGACCAGTCCAAGTCTCTCCAGGTACTCATCGACTCGGGGACCGATGTGAGTCTTATGGATGTTACCCTGGCATCCAAGCTGGGCATCTGCGCTCAACCCCTCTCCATTCCCAAGGATGTTGGAGCTCTGGACAGGTGCTCTATAGGCCGGGTCACCCACCATACCACCCCCATCAACCTACGAGTGTTAGGGAATCACAGTGAGACGATCCAATTCCTGCTAGTTGTCTCCGCAAGTTCCTGTGGTATTGGGATTCTCTTGGCTCCAGTGACGCAATCCCTCTGTTGACTGGGCTATTGGTGCCATCATGTGCTGGAGCCCGTGCTGCCACACTCATTGCCTGAAGTCAGCACTGCATGCCCCGGGACGTCTTCCTGTGGCTTGGAAATTTCCCAGAACTTCCACGCCAGCCCCGCAGAGTACCAGGACCGCCGGTATCCAAGAAGGTCAAGCCAGATACACTGGCATGCTGCTTTAGCCCTGCGGCCACAACCCCGGAAGCCGAGACCTTTCTCCCCCGCTCCAAAATTGTACCCTCCGTATACTTACTACCCTTCCTGTGTCTAGAATTAAAACCAGGTCTTACAGCCATTTGTCTCCTGTTTCCAGGCCCACCCCTCTCCCCAGTCTCATCGATGGCCAACTGGCATACATGGTGCGGCGTCTCCTGAGGGTTCGACCTCGGGATAGGGGATTCCAGTACCTAGTTGACTGGGAGGGTTATGGCCCAGAGGACAGGTGCTGGGTCTCTGCTAGGGACATCCTGGACCCAGGCCTCATGTCCTAGTTCCAAGGCCGGCACCCCGCTCAACCAGGTATGCGCCCAAGTGTCCCTAGAGAGAGAGGGAGGGGGGGGGGGGGGGTACTGTCACACCCTGATCTGTTTCACCTGTCTTTCTGCTTGTGTCACCTATCTTCCCCACTATCCCCTGTGTATTTATACCTGTGTTCTCTGTTTCTGTTACCAGTTAATTTTGTTTAGTCAAGCCTACCAGCATTTTTCCCTCTGCTCCTGTTGATTGTTCCTGTTTCCTAGTTTTATCGGTGTTGACCATTCTGCCTGTCCTGATCCTGCCTGCCGCCCTGTACCTTTGCCCCACCTATCTGGAGTACTGACCTCTGCCTGCCCTTGACCCGTCTTTGACCTGCCCCAGTTCGATTAATGAACTGTTGTCACTTCGACGTTGTCTGCATCTGGGTCTTACCTGAAACGTGATAATAACAGTGGGACATTTATCTAATGTAAAACACTGTATGTCCATGGCCAGGCATTTAGCATGGCCATGCTCTGACAGTTTAATACAGTTAAAAGGTTTATGCAGTGATCAACAGTGGCAGGTGCTTAAAATATATACTCCAGATTGTCATTCCTGGCTGTAAAGACCAGATCAGGGGTAAGAAGAATGAGCAGGAAGACCAAGGAAAAAAACAAAGCCAGCCAACCCTTTTAGAGGCATGGTCGAGTATGGAGGTTGACAATATGTAGTGTTAACTATTTCAAATTCAAGCTACCCAAGTCCTAGAGAGAAGGTTGTTAACCCCAATACATTGTTTTACCCCATATCCCCCACTAAAGCCCACACCGCCTGTCTCAAGCACAAATTCACTACTTGAGCGATATTTCTAAGAATAACAATCTCAATTTCTCTTATTACAACAGAAGAACAAGTACCTCTGTTACAAACCATTCCATGTAGGATTCCTTTGGAGGAGGTAGAAAAACACTAATGATATAAACTCAGCAAAAAAACAAACGTCCTCTCACCGTCAAATGCGTTTATTTTCAGCAAACTTAACATTTGTAAATATTTGAATTAACATAAAAAGATTCAACAACTGAGACATAAACTGAACAAGTTCCACAGACATGTGACTCACAGAAATTGAATAATGTGTCCCTGAACAAAAGGGAGGTCAAAATCAGTATCTGGTGTGGCCACCAGCTGCCTTAAGTACTGCAGTGTATTCTCCTCCTCATGGACTGCACCAGATTTGCCAGGTCTTGCTGTGAGATGTTACCCCACTCTTCCACCAAGGCACCTGCAAGTTCACCTGCAAGGGCCCTAGCCCTCACCCTCCGATCCAACAGGTCCCAGACGTGCTCAATGGGATTGAGATCCGGGCTCTTCGCTGGCCATGGCAGAACACTGACTGATGGAGGGTTTGTGCGTTCCTGGTGTAACTCGGGCAGTTGTTGTTGCCATCCTGTACCTGTACTGCAGGTGTGATGTTCGGATGTACCGATCCTGTGTAGGTGTTGTTACACGTGGTCTGCCACTTAGGCATCTTACAGTCCGGACATTGCAATTGATTGCCCTGGCCACATCTACTGTCCTCATGCCTCCTTTTAGCATGCCTAAGGAACATTCACGCAGATGAGCAGGGACCCTGGGCATTTTTATTTTTGTGTTTTTCAGAGTCAGTAGAAAGGCCTCATTAGTGTCCTAACTTTTCATAACTGTGACCTTTATTGCCTACCGTCTGTAAGCTGTTAGTGTCTTAACGACCGTTCCACAGGTGCATGTTCATTCATTGCTTATGGTTCATTGAACAAGCATGGGAAACAGTGTTTAAACCATTCACAATGAAGATCTGAGAAGTTATTTAGATTTTTATGAATTATCTTTGAGAGGGACGTTTTTTTTTTGCTGAGTTTAGTATATGTGGAGCAACACCTTGAGGATTATTATGATTAAAATATGCTTATTGCCATTGATACAATATATTAATATAGTTGATTACTCAAACTAACTGCAGAGTGTTCAGCAACTCTAAATCCATCAGCAACAACCATTCAAACCCAGAAAGTTCATTAACATTGACTAAGCATACTGGTCCATTTGAATTACCAATTTCACTGTTTAAGAGAATGCACTTACTTATTCAGAATTATTGCAGGTTGAGATTAACTTGCAATTATTCGTTGTTTATGATTTAGTTGTTTTTTTGTCCAACTGGCTCTTATTGGATGGTGACAATATTTTCTTCCTTTTGGAAGAGCAGCTTTGCAGAGGAAGAAATAGCTTCCCTCGCCAAGGAGTTTGGATGGGACACGGATCAGTGAGTAGTCTCTGCCTTTCATTTCAAATCAAACTGTATTTGTCACATTCTTCGTGAACAACAGGTGTAGACTAAAAGTGAAATGTTACTTAAGGGTCCTTTTGCCAACAATATGAAAAATAAATAACGAGGGAAAATAACATGGCAATATACAGGGAGTACTAGTTTTTTATTTATTTTCATTTTTTTATTTCACCTTTATTTAACCAGGTAGGCTAGTTGAGAACAAGTTCTCATTTGCAACTGCGACCTGGCCAAGATAAAGCATAGCAATTCGACACATACAACAACACAGAGTTACACATGGAATAAACAAAACATAGTCAACAATACAGCAGAACAAAATAAAACAAAAAGTCTTTGTACAGTGAGTGCAAATGAGGTAAGATAAGGGAGTTAAGGCAATAAATAGGCCATGGTGGCGAAGTAATTACAATATAGCAATTTAAACACTGGAATGGTAGATGTGCAGATGATTAATGTGCAAGTAGAGATACTGGGGTGCAAAGGGGCAAGATAAATAAATAAATACTGTATGGGGATGAGGTAGGTAGATAGATGGGTTGTTTACAGATGGTTTATGTACAGGTGCAGTGATCTGTGAGCTGCACTGACAGCTGGTGCTTAAAGTTAGTGAGGGAGATATGAGTCTCCAGCTTCAGAGATTTTTGCAGTTCATTCCAGTCATTGGCAGCAGAGAACTGGAAGGAAAGACGACCAAGGAGGAATTGGCTTTGGGGGTGACCAGTGAAATATACCTGCTGGTGCGCATGCTACAAGTGGGTGCTGCTATGCTGACCAGTGAGCTGAGATAAGGCGGGGCTTTACCTAGCAGAGACTTGTAGATAACCTGTAGCCAGTGGGTTTGGCGACGAGTATGAAGCGAGGCAGCCAACGAGAGCGTGCAGGTCGCAATGGTAGGTAGTGTATGGGGCTTTGGTGACAAAACATATGGCACTGTGATAGACTGCATCAAGTTTGTTAAGTAGAGTGTTTGAGGCTATTTTATAGATGACATCACCGAAGTCGAGGATCGGTAGGATGGTCAGTTTTACGAGGGTATGTTTGGCAGCATGAGTGAAGGATGCTTTGTTGCGACATAGGAAGCCAATTCTAGATTAAATTTTGGATTGGAGATGCTTAATGTGAGTCTGGAAGGAGAGTTTACAGTCTAACCAGACAACTAGGTATTTGTCCACGTATTCTAAGTCAGAGTCGTCCAGAGTAGTGATGCTGGACGGGTGAGCATGTGCGGGCAGGGATCGGTTGAAGAGCATGCATTTAGTTTCCCCTGCGTTTAAGAGCAGTTGGAGGCCACGGAAGGAGAGTTGTATGGCATTGAAGCTCGTCTTGAGGTTAGTTAACACAGTGTCCAAAGAGGGGCCAGAAGTATACAGAATGGTGTCGTCTGCGTAGAGGTGTACCAGAGAATACCCAGCAGCAAGAGCAACATCATTGATGTATACAGAGAAGAGAGTCGGCCCGAGGATTGAACCCTGTGGCACCCCCATAGAGACTGCCAGAGGTCCGGAAAACAGGCCCTACGATTTGACACACTGAACTCTATCAGATAAGTAGTTGGTAAACCAGGCGAGGCAATCATTTGAGAAACCAAGGCTGTCGAGTCTGCCAGTACCGAGTCGATGTGCTGGGATGCGAGGTAATTGAGGTAGTTATGTACATATATGTAGGGTTAAAGTAATAAAAATACAAAAAATGAAAAAGTTATAATTATTAGATAAAACTATACTAAATATATTCACATCGCCAAACAACTACCGGAGGACGTCCTCTAACCTATCAGAGCTCTTGCAGCATGAACTGACATGCCCACCCAATCAAAGGATCAGAGAATGAATCTAGAGGTGAAAGCATAAGCTATAGCTAGATAGCACTGCAGTGAATAAAATGTGGTGAGTAGTTGACTCAAAGAGAGAGAAAGACAACATTTGAACAGTTTTGAACAAATGTATTTATTAAAAAATGAAGGAGAAGCAAGAGAGAGAGAAAGAAAGAGAGAGAGATAGCTATATTTTATTGTATTGTATGTTCACTTTCACTTAGCTAGCGAATGCAGCTAGCTAGTTTAGTCTTCTCAAACAAAGAAGGATGCTATGTTAACTAGCTGGCTATGGTTATTCAACACTGGAACTCTTCCAAGTCAAGGTAAGCTTTTGGTTTTATTAATTTATTGCCATAGGTGCCCAACGGTATAACTGCTAAACTGCTTACACCCTAGATCAGCTAGATGTAGGCAAAAGTGTGCAAGGCAGTATTGAATGTGTCACGGTCTGTCACCTTGATTACTCAGATTTTTCTCCCGACCTGTGCACCTATGTTGTAAACATTTACTCATAGACTAGGTTGTAGCAACCTCCTGATGGGTATAGGAAAAATGTGTGTATCATGTAGTAGGCTAAACCTATCGATGTACATTGAGCTGGGTGAATGGAATATATACGACAGTCATCCTATATGCTGTAATAGAAATAAGGCCATGCTCATTACAAAAATGTAGCGTCCTCCCAACTGCCACTGCCCCATAGTGACCCCCCCGTTCCATTTGTGCTTTACACACTCTTGTGGGTCAGTGGTTAGGTTTAATAGTGCTCTGCTTCAGCCTCTCCAACATAATTTGTGTAAGTGTGTGTTTGTATCGGAGGATTGGATAATAGCAGAAGACAAATTTCCATCTCGTGTGGACTAATAAAGTAAACTTAAAATCTTATTGAATAATTTTCATGTCCAGGAAAAGCCGTAATGGTGTGCAACATCTACCTGCTATGGAGGTCTGGGAGAAGGACCTACAAAGTGCATGGTTTGAATGGGATAAGACCACAATATGGGGCAATATTTCTGCCTTTTCAATTTTATAATTTTGACCCCAGGTCAAAAGCTCAAGATGAAGCTTGTGGATAGTGATTTTATTGATTTTATTTGATGTATTATATCTTGACATTGTCTAGGATGGCTATTTCCAAACTGGGGTATTCTCAATGCCGTCGGGGGTACGCCAACTAAAAATGTGATTCACATTTTCAAACAGTCAGCTTATATTTTCCAACGGGGGCTATACATTTGGGTGATGTTTTTTTCTCGCCGGAGTAGCCTCATTTCACTGCCAAATTTTAATTAAACCATCTAGTGTTCAGCGAAATAACAACACAATGTCAAATACAGGTAGCCTCATCAAATAATAAACATCCAATTACATTAACAGTTACTCTCTAGCGGGAATTCCACTAACTATGATTAAGAAGTTGGAGCTCCTCTCTGTCTGCATTAACAAGGACAACATACAGGTCTTTTCATCATTGTATGATTTTTTGTTTGCAAATGAACTCAAGTTTACCGACAATGTCAAATATGATATCGCAAAGCACCGGAGTAAGCTGGGTGCTCAATTACGCAGGTACTTTCCCAAAACGGATGACAGAAACAACTAGATTCGTTATCCCTTTCATGCCCTGTCTCCAGTCCACCTACCTATATCTGAACAAGAGAGCCTCATCGAAATTGCAACAAGTGGTTCTGGGAAAATTGAATTTAATCAGAAGCCAATGACAGATTTCTGAATAGGGCTGCGCTCAGAGTATCCTGCCTTGGCAAATTGCGCTGTTAAGACACTGATACCCTTTGTAACCACGTACCTATGTGAGAGTGGATTCTCGGCCCTCACTAGCATGACAACTAAATACAGGCACAGACTGTGTGTGGAAAATTATTTAAGACTGAGACTCTCTCCAATCCAACCCAACATTGCAGAATTATGTACATCCTTTCAAGCACACCCTTCTCATTAACCTGTTGTGAGTTATTCACAATTTTTGATAAACAAATAAGGTTTTATATGTAAGATGGCTATATAAAGAGAATAATTATTGATTATTATTATATTATTATTTGTGCCCTGGTCCTATAAGAGCTCTTTGTCACTTCCCACACGCCGGGTTGTGACAAAAACTCACACTCATTCTTATGCTTAATAAATTGATTGTATAGTGTTTGTGTGGCAGGCTTACAATGATGGCAAAAAAACAACATTTGAGAGTGCGCTGACTCTGGTGCTAGAGGGGGTACGCAGCTGGAGGTAGAATGTTTGAAGGGGTACGGCACTATAACAAGTTTGGGAACCACTGGTCTAGGACATGCAAGAAAAATAGTCTCAATACACATGTGACTAGAAAAATTCATGGTTCACAGAGACAGCTGACACATTTTCTACCTATCACACAGCAAGTCATAGTAGAGTGGGCGTAATCACAGTTTTTTACTTTGGATACAACAGGTAAGGTCATTTGGAAAAAATCTTAACTTAATGAATCTGCTCAAATGAAAGTAAATCAATAGGTTAATAGTGCTTAACAAAAGCCATACGTTGGACAAAGTGATATTCTGTAGTAGGTCCAGACAATTTATGAAAAGGCTTGAAGAATAAACCCAGTCTCACAGAAGTAAAAATACAGCTCTAAAAACATGACATCTGTATTTTTAGTTGAAAGAAAACTTCTGCATATTGGTTGCAGGCATTATACATTTCACATCTGTCTCACATTAGTATGACTAATTGAAAACAAAGAAGCCGGATTTAATGCTAAATATTGCAAAACTGCACAACTAGAGTATCAATATTTATCACAGTCCCTGATTTAAATGGCCCCTGTTGTGACTCGCCATATAAAAGTCAGTGCCACCGTTAGCCCATCTGTAATCAGGGCATCTCTGGGCATCTGTCTGTTAACAATGGATTATTGGCTTGGAATGTCTGGGAGGGGATGCTGAAATGTCCTCAGGGCAAAATTAGCCTAGCAGTATGGAGGATGGAGGAGAAACTCCCCATAATAACCCACTCTGTAGCATCCACTAAAGAAAGAGGAGAGAGAGGAGAGAGTGCAAATTACAACTCCCACTAAATAAATCCACCCATCACTGCCAAAGAGAGAAGCAAAATACCACTAAAAACTGTGTCCTGAGACTGTTAAAGAAAGAGAGGGAAGGAAAAGAGAGAGAGAAGGAGGAAGAGAAAAGGGAGGGAGCGGGAGAGACGGGGAGAGGAATAGGAAAGGTATTCACAAAAGATACTCTCCAACATCATGGGAAGAACGATTTGGTGTCTAAAACAAATAGTATGTTGCAATTGCACAATCATCGTTCTCTCGTCTCCTTTCATCCAGAACTTTCCACCAGGCAACCAGTGAAAAGGAAGGGAGCAGCAAACCACTTATAACACCATGTCTCTCAAATTACTGTAAGTCCATTGATGCCAAGGTCATTCATTTCAAGAAGCAGTGCAGCTTGTCTGGGTTTTGTTTCGGAGGACGCATGGCTCTCGACCTTCGCCTCTCCCGGGTCCGTACGGGAGTTGCAGCAATGAGACAAGACTGTAACTACCAATTGGATACCACACAATTGGGGAGAAAAATAAGTAAAACATTTGACCCCTTAAGATCCTAAGGTACCAGACTGCATTAAGCACAAGCTGACATGGTGAAATAATCACGTCAGGCACAGATCCACAACAGAATGCAATGACTGTATCAAGACACTAGTCAAATGAATACTGGCCGATTAATGGCGAATTGTTAAAAGACATTCTGAAACTGACATACTGAGGATTGTCTGACATTAATGATGAAATACTGTATCATCTCATTTGTTTACCATTTCTGTTTATATGTCCCTCACTTGATAATATTATTATATATTTTATAGCTACTCTTTTTGAAAAACAAGGTTGGAAGGTGAGAGGTTTTGGGGAGTATAGTGATATCTGTGATAGCCACTGTGGAAGAGGCATGCATGTTGTCTGTGTGAATGTATTCCTTCCAGTACCAGCCAGCCAGCCAGCCAACCAACCAGAGCCCTGCACGCACACGCACATGCACACACAGACTCTAATGCCACAGATGAGGCTTATGAACTGTGGTTCTAGCTGTGACTTCACTTTGAGTGCCCTCTGGAGTGCAGTAAGCATGGCGACAGCCTCAATAACGACTTCCACGTGAACAGAATAACACCTGTCACCTCAGATAAACCGCTGCCATAAAGAGTGGGAAGTGCTGATTAAAATTCTCCAGCTATTGTTGGTGTTGATAGTTACTGCTCTGATCTGTCTGGTCCCTGTGACTGGACACTGTAGTCGTCTGTCACTGGCAGCCACAGCTCTGATTAGATGCGTCTTTCCTCTAGTTAACAGTTCCCCCCCCCCCCCCCATATGAACCTGTTTAATGCAACCCTGGCACTGTGATTGACTGCAAAGTCAATTCACAGTTAAATCCAATGCAGTGGAAGTCAATATAACGGAATACCAAGGCCAAACGCCTCTTGAACCAAAATTGATGTGGCAAAATGGTAAATACTGCGAGTAGTTTTGAAACGTCTTGATATGTAATTGTGGTGAACAAAAGGGAAAAGTGGGCAGAAGCCTGTTCTGCTGTGATTTATGAGTGATGGGTTTCTATTTATCTGTTGATAAACTTGTCTCAGGTTATAATGCGTTCCTGTTGGAAATATTAAACAGATGGTTAGGAAACACACACTGTTTCAAGCCCACCTTGAACATCAACTGTAGTTTACAATGATAGCAATTGTAATGATGTACGCTGAGAGTCGGGAAGCAAGTTCAGGGAGTGAATACATTTAATACATAAATGAACAAAACAAGACACACAAACAGCGCACCGACATGAAACAGCAACAGTGATGACTGGAGAAGAAACCAAAGCGAGTGGGCAGGAAACCAAAGGGCAGGTAATCAAGGAGGTGATGGAGTCCAGGTGAGTGTCATTATGTGCATAACGCTGGTGACAGGTGTGCGTCCTAACAAGCAGCCTGGTGACCTAGAGGCCATTTTTACAGCCATTTTTACTGATTATGTAGCAAAAGAAAAGGTTAGTACATCGGCCACTGAGCCTGCTGGACACTAAAAATATCTAAGATCAGGGCCTCTGGGGAGCAGAGAGGTCTTGTTCAGGTCTCTGAAAGATCTGATAAGGGGGTGCAGCTTGACCAGGTCAAAACGTTATCAATAAGGGGATGGACCTTGAGATCGATTCAGAGTGCAACAGGAAGCCGAAGCAGCAAATGTGAGATGAGGTGGAGTATTAAACTCCTTTAATGGTAATGATAACTCCGTGCAAGCCCGC
Source organism: Oncorhynchus mykiss (assembly GCF_013265735.2). NCBI lineage: Eukaryota > Metazoa > Chordata > Actinopteri > Salmoniformes > Salmonidae > Oncorhynchus > Oncorhynchus mykiss. Next base: position 8,748,010 of record NC_048588.1, on the reverse strand, counting down.
ATTTTAAGAAGCATCACAACTGTTGGAGGATCACATCATATAGGCTGTTGACAAAAGCGTGAGGTGTTTAAGAGTTTTTAAGTTGAATCTTCATTTTATATCTGTGTGCTTATCTAAGACATTTGCATAAATCAATACCAATGGAGGATTAGCAAGAAACTACTATATGAGTTGAGTGTAGATGTCAAGTCAGGACTCAAAACATCATCACAGGACCAAGAACAAACTAGAACTTGTTGGCTAGAGGGTTGCAATGGGGCTAGGTAAAGGACAGGTAAAGCATTGTCATTGTTGAAATTTGAAATATAGGCCAGTCTGTCTGTGGATGGACTGCTCAACTGCCATTTTCGTCAGCATTCTAGGCTAACTAATGCTATTCATGGTTTGCACATTTCATCAAAATATTATTTTGAAAGTTCACTCTGGACTGATGCATTGTCATTGAGCGCTGATGACGACGTAAAATAAAAAGGCAATTATAGTGGCTTGGAAATACAATGACATTTCAAAAGGAGGCAAATAATTAGTAAGAAAACCTTTTGTCATCACTATGATGTTGCCAGATTGACTAGATGCAGTATAATTTTCGGGACTGTATGCGTCCTACTTTTCTCTATCATGTATCTATGTATGCGTCCTACTTAATAACTCTTAAACACCTCACGCTTTTGCTAGCTAGCTAACCAGATTTTAGCCAGCTCATGTTATCCTTGCCAGCTACTTTTGATGGACTTTGCTAGCTAATGACAACATTGCCATTTGTCTAAAGAAGGAATTTGATGACATGATAATGATGGCAAAGTTGTTTCCTACTACCTATTTGCCTACTTTAGCAATGTCATCGTATTTCCAGGACACTATAGTATAGTTTAGACTAAACACTCGTTAGACTCCGTCTAGAATGACTGGACTTATCATAACTTTTAGGCACCACTATTGCGCCGCTGGCAGAGGGCAGCTTGAGAATTTTCATAACAATGGCATGACGCGACCGATCATTTTGAATAATGGGATAATTAGGAGTACAGCGCCCTCTCCCATCGCTGGATTGAGGTACTTTTTCTGAGCCATATCTTGCACTGGCTCTGTGGTGTCCTGATCACGGCAGTCTGTCATTCAGACCTTACAGGGAAGTGGCAATTACAGCAAGACCGTTAGGTCTGAATCTTTAGGCTAGCCAAGGACTGAATCTTGGAGGAGAGAGATTTCTCCTCTGGCTGGATACAATAAAAGTGAGTTTGAAGTGTCACAAAGTAAAGGGACAAGTGAGATGCCTCACTTACATCACAGGTCTATTTCAGATATGCCTCCAAAATATCACAATGTGAGTAAAATGCAAAGGATTCTGGGAAGTTTCACTGACAACAAATCAATCTCAATTTGGTGGTAGGTAGTAGTCAGGTTGTTGTAGGTCTGTGGTGGTTAAGTGGACCATGCTGTTATAGTAAATGTTGTAAATGTTACTGAGTAAATGTCAACATAATGAACATCTTGTACATATTGCTCATATTTAAAAAATAAACTAAAAAAGTCACAATGGAGATCATTTTCTAATGTGGACAATCATGTTAGGGTGAGGAGTACTACAGTTGTAAGGACTATATAGCATTAGCTTCACTGTAATGACAATGTACATGCCTATAAAGTAACAATGTAAATACATGGTGTACACTTCACTTAATATAAAGTGGGACTGCAAAATTACATGACCTACATATTTTCTATTCTGCAGAGTAAAACAGAATGCCAGTGGTTCTACACTGTTTAAAAGGATGCCCACATGCACATGTTCCAAAAAACATTTATTTCACTGAGTAAAATATGCATTAACAATGTCTCTCTCTTCTCTGTATACATATCTGTAGGCAGTAGTTTCGGTCCTTAATTGACGAGAACATTCCCAATGTCCTGAATCAGCATAACTAAGTGTAATTAACACAAAAATGAATGCTTGGTGTAAAAACTAAAGGCTATATAAATTCTTATTATCAGGTGATTTAATGTTAATTTCCTCCATTATAAACGGTCATCTGGCTCCATCTGCTCCACTCCAGTGTTTATCAGTGGTGGAGACGTGGAACAGTATAATGGATCAGACAGGCGTGGGTACATTACTACACCCAAGGTACGAAGTTACTGCCAACAAATCTGCCTAGCTACACAGCTATGTATGTCGAAGTAAACATCCCACCAAAGCATCCATATTGACACAAACATACACCAACAGAAAATACAAAACAAGTCATTCAATTACACAGAGCATGTTTCAGGAGATCTTGATATTTCCTATGAATCCCTGAGATCTTGGCATAATCTTGTACAGTTAGACTGCACACCAGGAAGGTTATATTGATATCCCATACCTGTCTTAAAATTAACACTAAAACATAATTCTTCGTGACCTTAATCATGCTGAACTCAATAGAATTACCATGTATTGAATAATCCCAACAAAAACACAAGAATACACACATCATTTAATTTACCTATTTTCCAAATACCTTTTTGACCAACACGTTAGTATTAGTCTCCTTGAATTCTAAACAGGGCTGTTAGAAGAATGTCAAAACACTTCAAAGTTGTGTTTCAATGTAAGCTTTCTGAGAGATTGCTTCACAGGGGTGAGCTTGCAGACTTCCTTAACAGTAGTTTTCTCCTGCAAACTGCAAGGAAAGATCAGCTTTGCTGCTTTGATGTCTGGAGCTAATCTCCTTTTAGCTGTCATGGCCAAACACATTCAGTACTCAGCTTAGGAGGGTCAATTTTAGTCATACTCTGGACACCCTGTGCATGCACACTGGCTCTACTAAAGGATTAGAACTGAGTGCAGTGTAAATTACGAACAGGGTAACCAGTAGCCAGTACTCTGATTCATTCGTCCATTAACTTTAATACTTTAAATGCCAGTGCAGTGAACATTCTTTGTACAACAGCTGAGGAAACTAACAGTGTAAAAGTGTGAAAAAATATGATCAGTGTATTTTCCTGACAGTTGCTGGTTGAAAATACAATCTACATAGGATCTTCTATTTAGCAGGCTTTACATGGGTTTAGTTTTGGCTTGCCTCGTGACACCACAAGGCGGTATTTAAGCAATAATGCCAGAGGGGGTGTGGTATGTGGCCAATATACCACAGCTAAGGGCTGTTCTTAAGTACGACGCAACGCGGAGTGCCTGAATACAGCCCTTAGCCATATAACAGTATATTGGCCATATACCACAAACCCCCAAGTCGCCTCATTGCTATTATAAACTGGTCACCAACGTAATTAGAGCAGCAAAAATAAATGTTTTGTCATTCCCGTGGTATACGATATTTTATAAAATGGCTTTCAGCCAATCAGCATTCAGGACTCGAATCACCCAGTTTAAAAAAGTTAGTATACTGTTGACCAATAACAAAGAGAGTTCCAAACCCAATTGTGAATAAAAGCTAGTTTTCAGGTTACATATCCCTCCCACTAGGCTCCTCCGCTCTGGTCCCTTCCCACGCCACTCAGAACGCTCCCAGACAGCACTAGCAAAATGCTTGCTTGAAAATGTGTTTATTTCTAAAAAGCTTATTATTATTTATATATTTGTTGACCATTTTAATGGAAACCAATTTTATTTATTCATTTCTTCTTAAGGGGTGGATCAGCTCAGCATTGAGGAAAGATTGTTGCTTCCACCAAAGTAATTGTCTGCATCATTTCCAATCCCCCATATATTTTGGGGGGTAAATACAGTATATAGATCCATATACATACACATACCAATATAGACAGACATACTTTTTTTTTTAGAATATACCTTAATTATTCTCCACAAACCCTTCCACCCTTCCCCCAATTGGAGTAAACTAATAAACAATAACACTTAGGCTCCTACCTTCAGTTTATACATCTTATACACATTTTACAGACACAATCTATTTTACAAAAGCTATATTTTGTTTGTTTTTAGTCCTTCCTCTATTTTTTATGTCCATCCAGTTTGATTTCTATTTGTAACTGTGTTATTTCACAACATTTCTGAACCTATTAAGGACCCCGTATGTTTTACATTGGTTATCTTGTTATTAGTCCCATCCTTCAGCTCCATTCAACCCCTCCCATCTCTCAACACCATCCATTTTGGATTTCTATTTGCCATATATTTTTCAACTGTGCTGCTTGACAAATTTTTGCTAAAATAAATATTATATTATTGATTGATTGACTATGGCTTTTCAAATCACCCAGTATTGCTATCTGCAGGGTTAGTTCTAGGCAAATGTTGCAACTCATCAGCCATTCCTGGACCTGTGACCAAAAACGAGCTACATATGGACAATACCAAAATAAATTATCTAATGACTCTGCCTCCTCACAGCAGAATCTGCAGAGCTGGGAAGATTGTATCCCCCATAAAAATAATATTCTATTGGTTGAAAGAATTTTGTATAGTAATTTAAATTGAAAAATTTTTTGAATCTGGCTTTGTTTTGCGTATCAATTCATAAACCATGTGCCATGGAATGGCTACATCGAAAATCTCTTCCCAACTATTTTGCAATTTATATGGCACAGCTGTCAGTTTTTGGTCCTTAAATGAAATTGGCATATGTTTTTATTTATCACACTTTTCTTTAACCATTTATGTTCTTTAATACAGGGCCGACAGACAAGTTCCTTACTTTTTTCCCCTTCTACTTGCCTCTTCCATTTTTGTGGTAATGCTGCAATTAGTTGGATGTAATTTTGGGTAGAGCAGACATTTCCATATGTCTGTGTTAGCTGCATGTGTGATATAACTCAACCAGTCCTATTTATGATATCATTCACAAAGATTATACCTTTTTTTAAACATTTCTTCGAAAAATATATTTTTTTAATCAATTAGTATATGAGTTTAACCACAATATTTGTTGTATTATTTGTTCTGTCTTTTCAGGTGGATTTAACTGAAATTTCAACTAACTTTCTAAGGCTTGTTTAAAAAAAGAACAATATTTTGGAGATTATTTCCAATTTCAAACAGCCGAAAGTAAGCAGGTGTAATCTGAATAAAGGGAAAAAGGCCATTCTTGAACATAGGATGAGACATTCCTACCAATTTCCAAAGAAAACAGTTTGGATTTAAGTATAACTTTTGTATGACTGATGCCTTTAGTGATAGGTCTAATGCTTTAATATTTAATTATCTCTGCCCCTTATATTTGATAGATAAATAGGCCCTATTAATTTTGTATGGCTTCCCATTCCAAATAAAATTGAATATTTTTTGTTCATATAATTTAAAAAGCAGGTCACTAGGTGTAGGCAAAACAATAACCAAATAAGTAAACTGTGATATGACTAAAGAGTTAATCAGGGTGATTTTTCCACAAATAGAACGGTATTTTCCTTTCCATGGTAGCAAGATCTTATATATTTTGCTAACTTTCTATAAAAATTGATTGGAGTGAGATCATTTCTTTCTTTTGGGATTTGTATACTGAGTATGTCCACATTTCCGTCAGACCATTTAATTGGTAAACTACACAGTAATGTAAAATTTACATTTTCTTAGTGATCCAATACATAATAAAATAGTACACTTATGATAATATGGTTTTAATCCAGAGAGGATAGCAAAAATCCTCTATGAAGCTGTGGAGAGATTCTAATTGTGGTTTTAAAAGAAAACATGAATCATCAGCGTACAATGACACCTTTGTTTTTAAGCCACAGATTTCTAATCCCTTAATATTATTGTTTGATCTAATTTTAACAGCTAACATTTGGCAATGGCAATAATACATAGATATGCTGATAGTGGACAACCTTGTTTTACTCCTCTAGATAGTTTGAAACTTTCTGAAATGTAGCCATTATTTATTATTTTACACCTAGGGTTACTACACATAACTTTAACCCATTTTATAAGAGATTCCCCAAAATTGAAATATTCTAGGCATTTATATCTCCAAGATCGCATAGCAGTTCAGACGTCTTTTGTCCTCGTCTTGTCGTGTCCTGTATATATATATATTTACAACTTTTTTCACATACATTTTATTTTTATTTTCCATCAACTCATCTTCTAAACACTCTCCTGCAACCAGCCTCACCAATTTATATTTATAAAAAATTATTATTTACCTCAGATCTGTAATCCTTCAAGAAGCTAGCCAGAAACTCCAAGAAGCTAGCCAGAAACTAGCCAGAAGCTAGCCAGGAGCTAGCCCAGAAGCTAATCCAGAAGCTAATCAGAAGCTAGTTAGCTTCTTTACTGGCAAATCGTTAGTATTCAGCTAACCACGGTTTGTGGTCATCAGCTATCCTTTAGCTCGAGAATCTATCGCCAGTTTGGTACGGCGCAGCGCGGCTCGGAACGGAACATACCGGACCAATTTTTCTCTCCATGTCCCTGGATTTCAACTGCTCTCTGGACATTCATACCCGGATCTCACAGCTAGCTAGCTGCTATCCGTGTGACAGTCGGCTTTCGTCGATTCCGGAGCAAACATCGATTGTTCCGGTGCTAGCCAGCTCCGTCAATCACTCCTGAGTTCCATCATTCACTCCTGGGCTGCAGTCACCTATCCGGACCCGTTTCACTGCCTACGCGGAGCCCCACCGGGCCTTCACAACTGGACTGCCGACGTTATCTACCTGAAGGAGATCCGGCTGGCTCCTCTGTCGCAACGTTACCTGAACGCCCATCTGCGGCCCGCTAACCGTTAGCTGTCTTACCGGCCGCTATCTGAATAGACAATCGGACAATTTATTTATTTTTATTATTATTATGTTTTCTTCTCGGGCCTCTATAACTATATCTATTGTTCTTATTTTTGTTGTTGTTGTGTGATTTGGATTAATCCCCTCTACCTCACGGAACCCCACTAATCTACTGACCGAACGCAAGAGGTGGCTAACAACAGACTCCATCCTATGCTAGCTTGCTACCGGTTGGCTTGGCTAGCTGTCTAAATCGCCGTGACCCTCAACCAACCTCTCCACTCACTGGACCCTTTTGATCACTCGACTAAGCATGCCTCTCCTTAATGTCAATATGTCTTGTCCATTGCTGTTCTGGTTTGTGTTTATTGGCTTATTTCACTGTAGAGCCTCTAGTCCTGCTCACTATACCTTATCCAACCTATTAGTTCCACCACCCACACATGCAATGACATCTCCTGGTTTCAATGATGTTTCTAGAGACAATATCTCTCTCTTCATCACTCAATACCTAGGTTTACCTCCACTGTATTCACATCCTACCTTACCTTTGTCTGTACATTATACCTTGATGCTATTTTATCGCCCCCAGAAACCTCCTTTTACTCTCTGTTCCAGACGTTCTAGACGACCAATTCTTATTGCTTTTAGTCGCACCCTTATTCTACTCCTCCTATGTTCCTCTGGCGATGTAGAGGTGAATCCAGGCCCTGCAGTGCCTAGCTCCACTCCTATTCCCCAGGCGCTCTCTTTTGACGACTTCTGTAACCGTAATAGCCTTGGTTTCATGCATGTTAACATTAGAAGCCTCCTCCCTAAGTTTGTTCTATTCACTGCTTTAGCACACTCTGCCAACCCGGATGTTCTAGCTGTGTCTGAATCCTGGCTTAGGAAGACCACCAAAAATTCAGACATTTTAATTCCAAACTACAACATTTTCAGACAAGATAGAACTGCCAAAGGGGGCGGTGTTGCAATCTACTGCAAAGATAGCCTGCAGAGTTCTGTCCTACTATCCAGGTCTGTACCCAAACAATTTGAACTTCTACTTTTAAAAATCCACCTCTCTAAAAACAAGTCTCTCACCGTTGCCGCCTGCTATAGACCACCCTCTGCCCCCAGCTGTGCTCTGGACACCATATGTGAACTGATTGCCCCCCATCTATCTTCAGAGCTCGTGCTGCTAGGCGACCTAAACTGGAACATGCTTAACACCCCAGCCATCCTACAATCTAAACTTGATGCCCTCAATCTCACACAAATTATCAATGAACCTACCAGGTACCTCCCCAAAGCCTTAAACATGGGCACCCTCATAGATATCATCCTAACCAACTTCCCCTCTAAATACACCTCTGCTGTCTTCAACCAAGATCTCAGCGATCACTGCCTCATTGCCTGCATCCGTAATGGGTCAGCGGTCAAACGACCTCCTCTCATCACTGTAAAACGCTCCCTGAAACACTTCAGCGAGCAGGCCTTTCTAATCGACCTGGCCGGGGTATCCTGGAAGGATATTGACCTCATCCCGTCAGTAGAGGATGCCTGGATATTTTTTTTAAAATGCCTTCCTAACCATCTTAAATAAACATGCCCCATTCAAGAAATTTAGAACCAGGAACAGATATAGCCCTTGGTTCTCCCCTGACCTGACTGCCCTTAACCAACACAAAAACATCCTATGGCGTTCTGCATTAGCATCGAACAGCCCCCGTGATATGCAGCTGTTCAGGGAAGCTAGAAACCATTATACACAGGCAGTTAGAAAAGCCAAGGCTAGCTTTTTCAAGCAGAAATTTGCTTCTTGCAACACTAACTCAAAAAAGTTCTGGGACACTGTAAAGTCCATGGAGAACAAGAACACCTCCTCCCAGCTGCCCACTGCACTGAAGATAGGAAACACTGTCACCACTGATAAATCCACCATAATTGAAAATTTCAATAAGCATTTTTCTACTGCTGGCCATGCTTTCCACCTGGCTACTCCTACCCCTGTCAACAGCACTGCACCCCCAACAGCAACTCGCCCAAGCCTTCCCCATTTCTCCTTCTCCCAAATCCATTCAGCTGATGTTCTGAAAGAGCTGCAAAATCTGGACCCCTACAAATCAGCCGGGCTAGACAATCTGGACCCTTTCTTTCTAAAATTATCTGCCGAAATTGTTGCCACCCCTATTACTAGCCTGTTCAACCTCTCTTTCGTGTCGTCTGAGATTCCCAAAGATTGGAAAGCAGCTGCGGTCATCCCCCTCTTCAAAGGGGGGGACACTCTTGACCCAAACTGCTACAGACCTATATCTATCCTACCATGCCTTTCTAAGGTCTTCGAAAGCCAAGTCAACAAACAGATTACCGACCATTTTGAATCTCACCATACCTTCTCTGCTATGCAATCTGGTTTCAGAGCTGGTCATGGGTGCACCTCAGCCACGCTCAAGGTCCTAAACGATATCTTAACCGCCATCGATAAGAAACATTACTGTGCAGCCGTATTCATTGATCTGGCCAAGGCTTTCGACTCTGTCAATCACCACATCCTCATCGGCAGACTCAACAGCCTTGGTTTCTCAAATGATTGCCTCGCCTGGTTCACCAACTACTTCTCTGATAGAGTTCAGTGTGTCAAATCTGAGGGTCTGTTGTCCGGACCTCTGGCAGTCTCTATGGGGGTGCCACAGGGTTCAATTCTTGGACCGACTCTCTTCTCTGTATACATCAATGAGGTCGCTCTTGCTGCTGGTGAGTCTCTGATCCACCTCTACGCAGACGACACCATTCTGTATACTTCCGGCCCTTCTTTGGACACTGTGTTAACAACCCTCCAGGCAAGCTTCAATGCCATACAACTCTCCTTCCGTGGCCTCCAACTGCTCTTAAATACAAGTAAAACTAAATGCATGCTCTTCAACCGATCACTACCTGCACCTACCCGCCTGTCCAACATCACTACTCTGGACGGCTCTGACTTAGAATACGTGGACAACTACAAATACTTAGGTGTCTGGTTAGACTGTAAACTCTCCTTCCAGACCCATATCAAACATCTCCAATCCAAAGTTAAATCTAGAATTGGCTTCCTATTTCGCAACAAAGCATCCTTCACTCATGCTGCCAAACATACCCTTGTAAAACTGACCATCCTACCAATCCTCGACTTTGGCGATGTAATTTACAAAATAGCCTCCAATACCCTACTCAACAAACTGGATGCAGTCTATCACAGTGCAATCCGTTTTGTCACCAAAGCCCCATATACTACCCACCATTGCGACCTGTACGCTCTCGTTGGCTGGCCCTCGCTTCATACTCGTCGCCAAACCCACTGGCTCCATGTCATCTACAAGACCCTGCTAGGTAAAGTCCCCCCTTATCTCAGCTCGCTGGTCACCATAGCATCTCCCACCTGTAGCACACGCTCCAGCAGGTATATCTCTCTAGTCACCCCCAAAACCAATTCTTTCTTTGGCCGTCTCTCTTTCCAGTTCTCTGCTGCCAATGACTGGAACGAACTACAAAAATCTCTGAAACTGGAAACACTTATCTCCCTCACTAGCTTTAAGCACCAACTGTCAGAGCAGCTCACAGATTACTGCACCTGTACATAGCCCACATATAATTTAGCCCTATCAACTACCTCTTTCCCAACTGTATTTAATTTATTTATTTATTTTGCTCCTTTGCACCCCATTATTTTTATTTCTACTTTGCACATTCTTCCATTGCAAAACTACCATTCCAGTGTTTTACTTGCTATATTGTATTTACCTTACCACCAAGGCTTTTTTTGCCTTTACCTCCCTTCTCACCTCATTTGCTCACATTGTATATAGACTTGTTTATACTTTATTATTGACTGTATGTTTGTTTTACTCCATGTGTAACTCTGTGTTGTTGTATCTGTCGAACTGCTTTGCTTTATCTTGGCCAGGTCGCAATTGTAAATGAGAACTTGTTCTCAACTTGCCTACCTGGTTAAATAAAGGTAAAATAAAAATAAATAAATAAATAAATATATTAAACAGTCATACTTTATCAAAAGCCTTTTCAAAATCAGCTATGAAAACCAGGCCTGGTGTCCCCGATATTTCATAGTATTCTATTGTTTCCAATACTTTTCTTATATTATCTCCAATGTATCCGCCATGTAAAAAACCTGTCTGATTAGGATGAATAATACCTGACAATACTTTTTTAATTCTATGCGCCAAGCATTTTGCTAGGATTTTTGCATCACATCACTGAAGTGTAAGAGGTCTCCAATTTTTTAAATGGACTGGATCTTTATATATACCACTTGGGTCCTGTTTCAGTAACAATGATATTAGACCTTCTTGTTGCATGTCTGATAATCTACCATTTATATAGGAGTGGTTAAAACATGCTAATAATGGTACTTTGAGTATATCAAAAAAAAGTTTTGTATACTTCCACTGGTATGCCATCCAGCCCTGGAGTTTTCCCAGCCTTAAAGGCTTTAATTGCATCAAATCAAATCACAGTTTATGTCACATGTGCTGAATACAACAGGTGTAGATCTTACAGTGAAATGCTTACTTACAGGCTCTGACCAATAGTGCAATAAAGGTATTATGTGAACAATAGGTAGGTAAAGAAATAAAACAACAGTAAAAAGACAGGCTATATACAGTAGCGAGGCCATAAAGGTAGCGAGGCTACATACAGACACCGGTTAGTCAGGCTGATTGAGGTAGTATGTACACGTAGATATGGTTAAAGTGACTATGCATATGAACAGAGAGCAGCAGTAGCGTAAAAGAGGAGTTGGCGGGTGATGGGTGGGACACAATGCAGATAGCCCAGTTAGCCAACGTGCAGGAGCACTGGTTGGTCGGGCCAATTGAGGTAGTATGTACATGAAAGTGACTATGCATATATGATAAACAGAGAGTTCCTCCTCTTTAATTTGGCCTTCACATTAGTCTTTCTGTACAGATGTTAATTGTACATTATTATTAGGAAAAAATCCATACAATTAGTTTCAGTTAGTGGAGACGGAAGAGACTGAAACAAAAACATATTCTTAAAGTACTTTACTTCCTCTTTCAAGATATCATTTGGTGAATCATGCGTGACTCCATTATTTGTAACAAGTTTCAATACATTTTTGGGGTTTGAAAAATTATTTTGTGTATTTCTCCCCATATTCCATCCAGTTCGCTTTATTTTTAAAATATATTACACTGGATCTTTCTTGAATAAGTTCGTCCATTTATTTATTTTTTCCTCTAACTTCTTCTGTGCCTCTATGGTACAGTTTGTTTTGCTATCTAACTGTACTGTTCGTCCTTAAATTTCCTTTGTTAATATGGACTCTTGATCTAAATTGCTTTTGTTTTATAGATGAATACTGAATTGCATGGCCTCTAAAAGCACATTTAAAAGTGTTCCATACAATAAGGGGATCTGCTGTACCTATATTATGTCTGAAAAAGTCAGTTATAAATTCTTCTGTCCTAGTTCTAAACAATTTATCATCTAGTAGGCTTTGATTAAATGTCCAATATCCTTGCCCTCGTGGAAATTCTGTAAGAGTAATATATATGCCAATTATGTGATGATCCGACCTCATTCTGTCCCCTATCAACACTTTTTAAACTTTTGGTGCCAGTGAGAATGGCATAAGAAAGTAGTCTAGACGACTGGAATTCTCTGCCTCTAACCCTATTACAGGGGCTGAGTCACTGGCTTACTGGTGCTCTTTCATGCCGTCCCTAGGAGGGGTGCGTCACTTGAGTGGGTTGAGTCACTGATGTGATCTTCCTGTCTGGGTTGGCGCCCCCCCTTGGGTTGTGCCATGGCGGAGATCCTTGTGGGCTTTACTCAGCCTTGTCTCAGGATGGTAAGTTGGTGGTTGAAGATATCCCACTACTGGTGTGGGAGTTGTGCTTTGGCAAAGTGGGTGGCGTTATATCCTTCCTGTTTGGCCCTGTCCGGTGGTATCATCGGATAGGGCCACAGTGTCTCCTGACCCCTCCTGTCTCAGCCTCCAGTATTTATGCTGCAGTAGTTTATGTGTCGGGGGGCTAGGGTCAGTTTGTTATATCTGGAGTACTTCTCCTGTCTTATCCAGTGGCCTGTGTGAATTTAAGTATGCTCTCTCTAATTCTCTCTTTCTCTCTTTCTTTCTCTCTCTCGGAAGACCTGAGCCCTAGGACCATGCCTCAGGACTACCTGGCATGATGACTCCTTGCTGTCCCCAGTCCACCTGGCCGTGCTGCTCCAGTTTCAACTGTTCTGCCTATGATTATTATTATTTGACCATGCTGGTCATTTATGAACATTTGAACATATTGGCCATGTTCTGTTATAATCTCCACTCGGCACAGCCAGAAGAGGACTGGCCACCCCTCATAGCCTGGTTCCTCTCTAGGTTTCTTCCTAGGTTTTGGCCTTTCTAGGGAGTTTTTCCTAGCCACCGTGCTTCTACACCTGCATTGCTTGCTGTTTGGGGTTTTGGGCTGGGTTTCTGTACAGCACTTTGAGATATCAGCTGATGTACGAATGGCTATATAAATACATTTGATTTGATTTGACTAGCTTGATTAAGCCTCCTCCATGTATATCTCACTAGGTCAGGGTATTTAAGTCTCCATATATCCACTAATTCCAATATATCCATGACATTCATGATTTTCTTTAAGTGCCTGAGGGTGATAGATTGTAGTGTGATTTTCTTTCCGGTCCATAGAGGTATTTAAGACCGTATTAAAATCTCCCACCATAATAATAGAGTCTAGTGTTGCTTGTAGAGTTGATAAATTCGTATATATATTTTCAAAGACGCTTGCATCATCATTATTTGGACCTTATAGGTTAATAAGCCATATCTGTTTATTGTCCAATGATATATTTAAAATAATCCATCTACCTTGATGGTCTGTTTGGACAATTTATATATTTGGATCAAAATTACTGTTAATGTTTCTGTTATTTTTCCGCAAAACTTAATCAAAAATTGTTGAATGAGTTTCCTGTAAACAATAGATATTATATTCCTTTTCTATTAGCCAGGTAAATACTGATCGTCTTTTCTTATTATCTGCTAAACTATTATAGTTTTAACTGGCTATACTTATTTCACCACTTACCATAATCAGACACAACTTTCAATTCTATTTATCAAAATATGTTTGTAAACATACCATTAAAAAGTAACATGATGATTGAGTGTCTATATAGCTGTACCATGATATTTGCATTGCTACTAAGTAAACCTCCAATTGGTCCCCACTATTCCACCCGCTAAAAGCCCTTCTCATCCCGAGTTGGGTTGTCATCCCAATGCCCGGCAGACCACCCCCAACCCCCGTATCCCATAGCCCTGAAAAGACTGGGATCCATCCTTCGAAAAGAGCACACAGTGCCATTTACAGAACAGAAGTAGATCAACCGCCAAATGCATTTAGATTGCCCTCACCTCGATTTGTATCATTAAAAAAATATATATATATATTTTAAATAATACAAATCGAGGTGAGGGCCTGTTTCCTAATTTACATAATCAGCTATTAATATTTGTAGTAATATAGGCAATTTATGCAAAGGATTTTACCTCTCACCAGTCTCGCCATTACCAAAATTACATTATTGCAAGCAATTATTATATATCATCCTATATTGTCCCTAACATCTTCTACTCCTTCGCAACAGTTGTGGGATACGCACACTCAACCCTTTCCCCCCACACAACCATAGGCTCACATTCTCAGCAGTTGCACCATCCCAGAGCCCAACTCAAGAAAGGTCTTGATTTACGAATGCATATACAGTTGCAGCTGTATGAGAAGGCCTGCAAGACTGTGCAAATGTTTTTTTTTAAATGGGCAGAAATTGAAAGATTTTGTTAACCATTGTCACTTCCTAGATGATGGAGGTCAAATGTACACTTTTTTTCCTGAAACACCCACAACACAGTCCCCCGTATTTACCATACTTCCAAGCATCTCCATGCAGTCAGACTTTTGATTTTGTGCCACCAGGGCCACAATAATATACCGCCTCTCTGAACGTCCGAGTGTGACCTCCTCCCCATGGGTTACTGCAGCTAGGGTTGCCAGCACTGCCACTGCCTGGGTGGGGGCACCCCACCGGAATCCCCACCGGCTAGGTACAAGGTCGTCAAGGTTCTCATTAGCAGCTTTGAGAATCTCCTTGTATAGTATGCTCTCCCTTTAGGGGGCTTTGGCTTTGCAGGACCAACCCTGCCAAGCAGGCTCAGAATCTTGAGGGGGCAGTGCTGCTCTTGGTCTCTGACCGCATTTTGGCTGCATACAGACTGCTTACATCAGTCCCATAAAACAGTTAGGGATTTCTCCTTAGTATCTGGGTCATTCAGGTGAGTGTCTAAGGTATAGGGTTGTGGACCGTTCCATCAATATAGGGTCATAAATTTAAAAATGTGATATATAATTTATTTTAAAAATGTAGTTCCCCATGATAGGACAGTAAATAAATCAAATGTATAGTTTATTTTAAAACAGTTCCACTATGATAGGACAAAAAATAAATCAGACATAGAATTCATTATAAAAAGTATATCCATCATCTGAGCAACATTGAAAGCTCTCTCACACTCCTGCTCACAGCAATACATTGGTTCTGGGATATGCAACCATTTCCTTTCTCACTCAACACCACACTTTCCCAAACATAAAAAAACACACCACACCATCCACACATACTGTGCCTTCTGTTTATTGAGTTTTTATCTTCACCATGTTGAATTAGTGCTTTTGTGTTCCAATTAGTTATATTTGAATGTATATAGAAAAGCTATATTTTTTATTGTACTATTACAATCAGTAACCGGGCTAGAATTGTGTATCATTATTTTCCTCGTCAGTAAGAACTTTGTAATTTTTAAAATAGCCATGGAGTAGCCTTTGTGTCTCTGAACAACTGGTTATCAATATATAGTTTATCGACAACGAGAGCTACTCGTTTCCTTTTTAATCTATTTTCCTTGAAAATTGGATACAGAACTTTACACCGTTCTGCAAATTCATGATCATTTTAGTCCCAGCTAGTTTTTTACCTAGGCTTTTAACCATTATTTTATCTTTAAATAAAGGACATTTGGCAACGATTGGGCGTTCATACCTCTCTGTCTGAAGCGGTGTACACGTTCGAGATGGATTTTGTTGATAGCTTTGCGTGGAATCTGCAGCGCTGTAAGGAGGAACTCTCGAACTACAGATTCAGGAACTTCTCCTTCTTTCTCTTGGATACCTGTAAGTGCCAGCTTCTCTCTCATGGATCTAGTCTCTATGTCAAGTAAGGCTTCTCTCAGAACGGTGTTCTCCTTTTTAAGTTAATTCACTTCGGTTTCAATCTTATTGACTCTCACTTTTAGCTTGTTTGTTTCCTTCTCCAGTGTCGCAGCTTTTTCATCACTCATCTCGAGGCTTGCCTTCAATACTTTTATATCCTTACTGACTAATTCAAGTATTCCCAGTTTGCCATTTATTGATTTTAACAGATCGGTTTCAACCTTTACCATTCCGGGTGGTGAAAATATTAAATAGTCTGTCTGTAGAAGAGTCACGTTTTCATTTTGAAATCGGTTCCCGTCTTACTTTCCGTCAGGTTTGGGTGTTGCTTTTTTTCATAATATTTGTCGATCAATTTCTCGAGCCTTAAGATTTGTTTTGTGTTATTATCCAGATTGAAGGTTATCACCCACCAGATTGTGTAGGGCTAATATTTTAGTCTAACTTGCCGATATTGAATATTACGTTTTTATCTCGAGGTGCTCTACATAACTATGTTCAGTCCGCCATTACCTGTCTCAGTCCCGCACCTTCTCAGTCCTGAAAACAGAAAACTATTACAGTAGGTAACTTAATTGTTACCCAGAAATGATTTGATACTGATGTTAAAAAAAAGGTCTGCTTTGGCTTTTAAGCCTTACCAATTATGCGTGATACAAAACCAGATGTATGAATAGCTAACAAAATGGCTACACAGACTATCTGCATTGACCATTTTATTTAATTACAATTTTTGCACTGACACTATGCACAATCACAGGACTCTACACAATCACTCACACACACGCACATTGACACTCCAGCACACACACAAACCTAATTTGCTCTCACACACACAAACATTCATACTGACTCTACACACACGCATACACACTCAGATAAAATCCTCATATACGCTGCCGCTACACTGTTGATCATATATCCTGAGACCTAGTCACTTTTCCATTATACATATCTACCCCTACCACTCCATTATCCCTGCACATTGTAAATATGGTATTGGCACTGAACCTGGAACTGACCCTGTACTGTGTTTAGCTTACTTCCTTTCCTGTGTTCTTCCTATTTCTATGTCTCATGTTTGTTCTACTTTACTATACAGTATAATATTTGTACTACTCATATTGATGACTATATTGTTGGGAAACTTGTGCATATGACAAAATGTGAAACTTGAGATGCACTCTGTAACCAAGTTTCAATCCAACTGTTTCAATGTGAACACAATCCTATTGTAGAAAAAGTTCACAACAGAAACATTGGATACAACAAAGGTTTTGCATTACATTTTGCCTGGAGCAGTAGTGAAAAAAGTACCCAATTGTCATACTTGAGTAAAAGTAAAGACACCTTAATAGAAAATGACTCAAGTAAAAGTGAGTCACCCAGTAAAATACTACTTGATTAAAAGTATTTGGTTCTAAATATACTTAAGTATCAAAAGTACATGTAATTGCCAAAATATACTTAAGCATCAAAAGTAAAAGCATAAATAATTTCAAATTCCTTATATTAAGCAAAGCAGAAGGCACCATTTTCTAGTTTTTAACATTTATAGACAGCCAGGGGCACACTCCAACTTACTTTACAAACGATGCATGCGTTTAATGAGTCCGCCAGATCTGAGGCAGTAGGGATGACCACGTGTTTCTTGATAAGTGCATGAATTGGACCATTTTCCTGTCCTGCTAAACATTCAAAATGTAATAAGTACTTTTGGTTTTCTGGAAATAATTTATGGAGTAAAAAGTACATTCTTTTCTTTTGGAATGTAGTGAAGTAAAGGTAAAAGTTGTGAAAAATATAAATAGTAAAGTAAAGTACAGATACCCCAAAAACTACTTAAGTAGTACTTTAAAGTATTTTTACTTATTTACACCACTGGCTGAGCGTGTATCCTTGAAAGAATAGCACAAAGATTGTCATAGATGAGAATTCATATTATTCCCTCTTTTTATTGAAGATCCTTCCTGACAAAAATGGTTGATAGGGTTTTCAAGTATACTATTCCTTATGGAGTGCTACAATCCGTGTGTACCTGTTGCACTGGATAGGGGACTGACCTGTGGAGACTTGACACCTATTCAGTGACTCACAGATTAATAACATTGAACGGGGTCAACAAGGGGTTAAAGTCCTTTTCGCAAAACACCAGATTAAATTCCATTTTCAGGGTTTGCACTTTTGCATGACAATTCTTGTAATTTTTGAGAGAAATTGAAATTGAGCACGAGGAACAATTGCTATTGTACTTGGAGGATAACCACGCCTGTTTTCTCACTGTCTTTTACCAGAATGCTGTGCTGTGCAATGTGAAATTAGAGAGCCATCTATTGCTACAGTTTCCTGAACATTATAACAAAGATTAAACATTATCAAAAGACAAGATGTATTGTAATTATAGTACTACAATAGGTTTATACAATTTTTTTTGTGATTGGTAGGCCTAAGCATTGGGTAAAAATGTTTTTGTAATTAGTAGGCCTAAGCATTGGGTAAACATGTTTTGTAATTAGTAGGCCTAAGCATTGGGTAAAAAGAAATTGTAATTAGTAGGCCTAAGCATTGGGTAAACATTTTTTGTAATTAGTAGGCCTAAGCATTGGGTAAACATTTTTTGTAATTAGTAGGCCTAAGCATTGGGTGAACATTTTTTGTAATTAGTAGGCCTAAGCATCGGGTAAACATTTTTTTGTAATTAGTGGGCCTAAGCATCGGGTAAACATTTTTTGTAATTAGTAGGCCTAAGCATCGGGTAAATTTTTTTTGTAATTAGTAGGCCTAAGCATCGGGTAAAAAAGTTTTTGTAATTAGTAGGCCTAAGCATCGGGTAAAAAATGTTTTGTACTTAGTAGGCCTAAGCATCGGGTAAACATTTTTTTTGTAATTAGTAGGCCTAAGCATTGGGTAAACATTTTTTTGTAATTAGTAGGCCTAAGCATCGGGTAAACATTTTTTGTAATTAGTAGGCCTAAGCATCAGGTAAAAAAAAAATGTAATTAGTAGGCCTAAGCATCGGGTAATTTTTTGTTGTTGTAATTAGTAGGCCTAAGCATCGGGTAAACATTTTTTGTAATTAGTAGGCCTAAACATCGGGTAAACATTTTTTTGTAATTAGTAGGCCTAAGCATCGGGTAAAACATTTTTTGTAATTAGTAGGCCTAAGCATTGGGTAACATTTTTTTTACATTCTATTGTGCTCAGCTTGATACCTTTTGGAAAATGTAAGAGGACACATTATATTTACTTGCAAACACTTAGTTAGTAGTTATTACCTTGATAAATCAAAGTAGTGTTCTCCTCTGGTAGATTCAAACAAACCAACATTGTAAAAGTGAGTGGAACCTATTTTCTTTGGACACAGAGAAGCCATCCTGTTTCCCTCTACTTCATAAATGTTGTATTGGGTCTTTGCTTTGAAGCCTTGGTGGTGGTACAAGATAAGAAGTGCCAACCTTAATAATAAACGTAAGAGTGGTGGCCTCATATCAAACAGGGATCAACACCAAACACGACAAACATTGGGGAAGCACCTTGTACCTTGAAGTGAATACCAACTCTGTACGTTGTTATATCACTGAATATGTCTGGAATTAACATCTTCACAGGGGCCTTGTGTAGAAATATTTGATCTTGCAAGATTTATGCAATTGCAGATTTTTGAATGGTGGACATAACAAGGATTTCAGACACATTGGGTAGTAAACATAGTGGTTGCTGTTGTTGTGGAAATATCAGATGGAAAGGGGAAATGGAGACTGAATATAACCTGGGGATATTTGAAAATGGTGGTTTACAATGATATAGGTAAATACGATTTATGAGTGACATGGATATTCACTTGCAAAGTTAACCCAGCATATGGAGCATCAGTGTGCTGTTGACGGAAACGTATCATCATTTGTCAAATAAATGCCACAAAATTAAATTTGTTAAGTTGAAATTAATCAATTACATTTATTCCACGCAACAGCGTTCCCATTTTTCATTCATCACCTCTCAGTAAGAATAATATCTATTTTCAGCCAACCACCCAAGTGAGTACTTTTTACAGATTGTGATTTTGTTCAATATACAGTACATGTACAATATTTAAAAGTGGCTTTCCAAATGCAATATTATTGCTTCAGGTCAAATCCTTCATATTACCTGACTGTCCCCACTCCCATTGGATGGGTCCAATCAAAGATGATGATGTATCATTGTCCCCAGGGAATGTGAGGCTAGTCCATCTACCATGACATTCTCCAGTCACACCGGAACCCTCAGAGTTGGCTTCTCGTCAAGGAGAATTACACAATCTGCAAATGTTTCAAAAGGCTCCGTGTCTATGAAGAGTGGGGGTGACCCTGAAAATGATTGGCTTTTCTCCCCGCGTTACTTGCGACGATGGGTGCCACGTCAACTCTAGAGGAATAATGTGTGTTAGAGGTTAGAGATCTATTTACCAAACCTGCAGGGTTTTGCATATTCAGATCATGGCAAACAGTCTGGACTGTGAAATAGGAAATATTTGAGTCTAAATAAGCAGGAGTGAGTACATTCTTGAAGAACTCAGTTAAATGGCTCCACTGAGTGCTGGCTTTCCACTTGAGTATGTCCATCAAATAGACTATTCCAGATTGGGTTTAGCATGATGGAGAGTACTAATTGAGGTTTGAAGGGTATGCACAAGCACTTCAGAGCCATTTCTGCTTCAAATCAGGGGATAAACACATCAAAATCCTCTCCAACAAAACAGACATACCCAAGTCAATCAGAGAGGAAAACAAACCGGTTCATGTTCTTCTCTTCAGACAATGGAACACACAGCCTCCAACTTCCAGTGGGTTTGGAAAACATCACATCCTAAAACCTGGGTCTCAACCAAACACTTCAAATCAACTTGCACATGTTCAAATATTGAATGTGATTCAGGGCTATAAATCATTATCATTGTAATGCTCATCACAATGTCATTTATTTTAATATGGCAATTTCAATCTTAATAAAATACACACTCCAACATTACATGGAATAACAGTTGACACATTCTGAACTTGACAAACGATCAATCTTTTTCAGTAAAAAATAATTGTGGTTTTCTCATTAAAACATTTTTTTATTCATTTTATTTGACCACACAGTATCTTGAGGTGTGAGCCTTTCCCTCAAGAGAGCTGGCAAGACAACCAAGGATGCCTTACACAATGAAAGTACATAAACATTGTTTTGTTAGATTTGAATCCAGCATATTTGAATCCAGCCCACTGTGCTTGATATAGTTATGCACATATAAGTGACTGATGTAATTGTCACGAGTTGACGCTGGAGAGACACGGAACGAGACGGTGACAGCGTCAGCAAACAGATAACACAGACAAAAAACAATGAATGCAGCAGTGAGGAGCAGAGCAAGGGAACTGACAAATATAGGGGAGGAAATAAACAGATGATAAGTGAGTCCAGGTGAGTCCAATATCGCTGATGCGCGTGATGAGGGAAGGCAGGTGTGCGTAATAGATGATAGGAGTGAGTGATGCAGGGCAGCGGGGGAAGAGCGGGAGCAGAAGTGACAGTAATAGCAAGGTTCAAGTCACAGCACCCTGGATCAAACAGTTCTCACATGCTCTGAACGGTCAAATGTTAACCCTGTCTACTAGTGTAGACTCTCATACATTACGTGGTCATAGTAGCAGCTCAGGTGTACGGTAACGTGTGTGTCATGTAACGGGTGTCATGCTGTGAGAGCAGTTGTCCAGGACATATTGTATTCATCATGGAAATGCTCTACACTTCAGCGCCTGTAAGGGATTTTTACCCTATGTGCACACAAGAGACCACAGGAAACTTGTTTGATCAGAGGTTAGTTTGTTTAATAAGGATTGCAGCATGTATTGCAACCCGAAGTATACACTTAGAGTAATTTGCAAGTAACACACTCAGTTCTCAAGATGGTGTTTTCCATTTTTATCCCCTACCATGGTTCAACCCACCCAGGGTGATGTCCCTTAACTTGATGTCATGACGTTGGCCCCTCTCCCTGTCTCCCACTTTCCTCCTTCAACTAGGTTGCTGTTGTCAGAGAGACGTCATAAATTCCTGAGAATCTCCTCATGGACACACAGTATAGAGAGAGTAGATTTTCACGGAGAACAAAGGAAATCCTTCCACCTCACAGAACGTGAGGTACGAACAAATTTCATGTTCCGGAGAAAGTATAAAAGATCGGTGAAGAATCCAGCTACGACCTGGTCCGTTTGTCACAACTTGGGGAAGCTCATGGGAGACGGTGTGGCCACATTACCATAACGCTGTTTATATAATAGCCTCAGATATGAGGTTTACATCTAATTGTTGTATAAGATGAATGAGTGAGTATGATACTGTTTGTATAATTGTGTAATATGATTTTGGACTGTTTAATGAAGAAAAATACAATTCCCTTTTGATTTGAACTAAATCAGAGGACCGCCCCTGAGCCCAGTTAGGGTCAGACATCCTGGGACAGCCTTTTCTGCCATTCCCAA
This sequence comes from Oncorhynchus mykiss, assembly GCF_013265735.2. Taxonomy (NCBI): domain Eukaryota; kingdom Metazoa; phylum Chordata; class Actinopteri; order Salmoniformes; family Salmonidae; genus Oncorhynchus; species Oncorhynchus mykiss. The sequence continues at coordinate 8,725,527 of NC_048588.1, read as the reverse complement.
TAAAAACCCCACTCGGGTTTTCGATCAGCAGACCGACCTTACCTCAATTACGAGATGGCTAAAGGTTGCAGACCATGTTTTTCTCCATTAGGAGGACAAAGGTTGTAGACCATTGCTGAATCTTTTAACCATGGTGGTTAAACTCTTAGACTATCGATACCGACAGAATAAGAACAAGTCTTTGATATTAATTACTAGTCTGCAGCTAGGAATTCGGTATCATTGAACGCGAAGAATGACAACCGCCGAAACAACCATTCTATAACGAATGTCACTCTGAACAATCCCCTCTAACCACAACCGAGAGAGAGAGAAGGAGAGAGACGGACAATTCTACAAAATAAATGAACTTTTCACCAGCGATCAAGACGACACACTGAGCGTAAATATATATATATATTGATTGCAAATTGTTTCCGAATGAGTGAGCTTTCATGTGCAAAGGTTATGCATTTCAATTGTTATAATTATCACTCTGTAGTGACTTCTTAGTCGACCCCCACTTCCCCTTTTGTCTAACAAGCCGCCATGCCGGTTTAGCCCACTAGGGCCCATTCTCCTATCATTTCATGTAACCACATTTACCTTGTTTGTTTATGCATTTCTGTGAATTACTTAGTTAATAATAAATAAATGATTTAAGACAATTGATGTATGGATGACTCATAGTGAAGACTGGGTTCGTGCAGATAACCAACAATTTACGACATTTGGAATGAGACTAACGCGAGGTAAAGTAAATAATTAATTAAATCGAAGACTAATTGATCAGATAAAATATCTGAAAAGTTATTTTAGGAAATTATAACTTTGTAATCTGAATATTTTTCCTTGGTGCCCCGACTTCCTAGTAATTACGATTACCTGATTAATCAGTCTAATCGCGTAATAACTTATTACAGAGAATCTTTGATAAAAACTATCAGTCTTCAGTTAATGATAGTAAAGACACGACATTGAATACCATATAAGTTCATTATCCGTTGCTAATACAAAGTTGTCTCTGCTAGGTGGAGTTCAGCTTATTGTGTTATTGGCAGTTCATTTCCCAATCCTTCTCCCTCTTGTTGCTATAATGTGCTAGAAGTAAGACTGGAACATAGCATCAACAGGAACTCTTAGTTCCCTTTGTCTGTTTCCAAAAAGTATAGTTTCAACAAACAGGCATATGACTTTGTACAGTTGACCTCTTCGTGCACTTGCAAGGTGTCTACCACTGATTGCTAATCTCAAGCAAAACATCAATCATTGTACCTTTGTCATCACGGGTGTTCCTATAATGTACAGATATTATAGAATTCCTTTCATGCCTTCATAGGACACTGAACAGCGGGGAGAGAGAAGACTGCTATTGGGGGGGGGGGGGGGGAGTGAGGAGACTGCTATTGTAAAGCAATGGAGAAAATCCCCCTTGAGGATTAATCTCTTTGTCTCCCAAGAACACATAGATGGAGCTACTGAACTGACTTCCACACACATAGTTGGCCTCTTGATGGGCTAACCCTACACATGCTGTGTAAGGAATTACAGGACAATAGTGAATCCTGTACCACATCATTCAACACGCACTCTGATGGGGATGCTAAACACATGGGTGGATTGAGGTTGGGCCAAGGCAGGATGGAGATGATTCACTTTACCACCACTGGATTTACCATAGTAATTTAAATCAATACAGAAAACATGCAAAGATCTGACTGGAATTCAGAATGAACAGCATCCATTTTCTTTTGCAAGGTGGTCTTGTTAGCACCCTGATCATGTTGTATACGTCAAATCCAATCTATATTGTATTTCAAACCCCCTTTTTAACACAAGTGCTTACATTTCATGAATAAATATACAGGCTATCTGTACCCTGACACTGTAGACGCTTTCAGAATGCAAGAGATACAGGGGATCATCTTCGAACACAAGTTAGGTTAATAATGTCTGCCAGACAACACAAGTGGAACGAGGTGATTACTCTGACACTGGCAGGGCCCTAGATAGCATTTGTGTCTCTGTGAGGTGTTATTGAAGTCTCAAAGTCAGGTCTGCATCCTAGGCAGGCTAAATGATTCCTGTTACTATGTCTAGTAAATTTGAGGCCTATTTTTGTAAGACAGAAAATTATGATTTTATTTTATTTCTTTGACATTGCATAGTAATGGTTGCTTCATGTTACATTGTACAGTTTCATAAAACTAGGGTTCCGCATGACTTCACAAGTCATTATCTTCTAGAGTTAATGGGATTTCTGCTGGAACACAGACAGGAAGAGAGAAATTCTCATTTCGGCAGTTTTATAAGATACATATAGAACTTGTCCAGACTGAAAGGTAGTGCCGAGATTCTTGGTGATGTTTTGAGTTGAAACACTTTATACACACTTATTTTTATAGACCACACACTTGAAATGACAATTTAGTGATTGAACTCCTATCAAATATCAGACTCAGAAGAGATTAAACAATGCTTGATATTACATGTTTTATTTTCTATCTCCCCTCCCCCCACTCTCTGACCTTTTCAGCCTACTTGAGTATTTCATATCTATTGCTTCTGATATTGTTATGTAGCCCAGACTGTTGTCTCTTTACAATTGTATTTGACATTTGAATTGTCCATTTTTAATACTCTTCTATATATTCCTTGTTAATATGCATCGACTCCCGATTCGCCAGCCTCTAATCAACCATCTGCCTGCACCTGTTGCGCCAGTTACTCACAGCAGGTGTGTCTTCTTAAGTACATGTCTTCTTACTTTGCTTGTACAACACTGATGAAGGCATGAGGCCGAAACGTGTGCGCCGTTCCTCGTCTATTATATTTTTATTTAGCACCTTGCACTTTCACTTGAGCTATTCTTTCAAGCATGGATTAAACGTATTACATTATTTTTGCATCTCAGCCTCCTTGGGTTATTTCTTTTCATGGTTTTGAGTGTACTTTTCGAACTCAAGAGATATTTTCTCTCCCACGCACCGGCCGCCTTTCATTGTAACCTGAGCGCAAACCCTCATACTGGGTTTGTATCATACAAGTCCACATAAGCTCCTTCAAAAATATCACAGATTGATTGGTATCTTTTAACACAACAACTCTCTTCACTGCATGTAAAGCACATGTTTTTACACATGACGAGTGAGGAGGGTTTGACATGTAACGAACAGTCCAGAGTGACCATGACCCCATAATACTACACCATCATGGTCCAATTACTGTTTATGTTTCCTCAAATCAGGTTATGACTGTTATTTAAAGAGCCCTAAAAAAAAATCCACATACGTGTTACCTCCATAACCACCCCATTCTTAGTGAGGGTTGTAGAATGAGATTTGATGAAGAATATGCCATTAAATGTCTAAGCGAGTATTATTATCTATTGTGGGGGAAACCACATTACATATTTGATATGTCAGAGAAACACAGTGGTGACATAATCAGGTCTTAGTTGATATAAATAAAACAGGGAGAAAAATGGATTTGTCTCCCGGTTGTGCCTCGTTTGTCTGGAGGACACACTCAGTCTTCTCCCCCTCACTGACAGAGTGATCAAAGAGCTCACGGGGAGCAGATGCCAAACTCGGGGGAGTTGCGGCGAAGAGCGTGGTGCAAGGATTAAACAAAGCCCTCCCTATTTTAATCGCAAGGTGAGCCCAGGCACTAATCAAAGGAAATCTTGTGAAATGTACACTGTGTTTCGCCTATTACCTATTAACAGCAGAGGATAAATGCTCTCCAACCGACAGGGCTGACGTATACAGAACACAGTCTGGTGGAGCTGACCTCATACTCTGTATGACTTACCTGGTTCAACAATCAAGCTAGTTTCTGCTATATTATACATTCAACAGTTAAAATGGCCGACTGCTATGAGGTTACTGTAGTCTACTCCCACCACCAGGACTTAAAGGACTGTGCACTCTACAGTCATTTCATAACCTACTGTAGCCCTCTAAAGATGTCTGATGCAGTTTGTATTATGAAAAGTCCCTCTATGGTTTTAATAAGGGTTTTCATTATTACAAATGAAATAAACCTTCAAGATGATTGATCTCATAGTAAAGAGAAGCTTTACATTAATAAAGGCATACTGTAACTCATGTTGATTAATCGTAGAGATTCTGAACACCAAGTGGAACTACATCAGTGTCAAAGCCAACATGCCAACTGTTCAAAGCCTGTTCACTCTTAAGGGGGCACATTGTATTATATAGAAGAGACAGACTGACAGTCCTTTAATAAACCACCGTTTCTCTGTTCAGCTGTCAGTGAAATGGTACCTCTCTTCCGGCCATCCTACTAATCACATCCTATTGAAACAGAAAAGACACACAGGTCATCTTATGGTGAGGCAGGTCGGTCTCACTCACACACTCACACACTCACACACTCACACACTCTCACACTCTCACACTCTCTCACACTCTCACACTCTCACACTCTCACACTCTCACACTCTCACACACACACACGTCTCTATATTGGAGCCCCAAAACAGGCCAAAATAGTCTTAGCAAAATCTTTGCACCGGTCTGATATTACTTCTTAGCATCCATTACAGGAAACAATCTATCACCTCCACTTTTTGGACTTGTCTCCATTTTGGCTAGCTGAAATATATGATTCACTGTGAGGCTGTTCAGTATTACAGGTTCAAGAGAGCATTGTAGGAGTGTACCAATCAGGTCACAAGAAGAATGTCACCTGTGCTTCAGCAGTCATTATATCACAGGCTTTTCTCTTTTGAGTACCAGCCCACTGCCATATCCATTACCAGTGACTATCATGAAGAATACAGTGGCTTTGGAACTACCATCAAACTCAAAATACCAGAGAGAGTTTTCTGGATCTGCAATATTCCACGTACTCTTGAGCAAAACACCACAAATTGATATCATAAACTCCGTCATGTGTCTCTTTGGAGGGTTCTTCTATGAGATTTTATTTCTACTGCTGAGCATGAGCCTTAAGACCTGTTAATAATGTAAGGGTATTGTTTGTTGCTGTGAGGGAGCGTAGCAGGTTTGCTGGCATCAGCCATATTTACAGTCGGAGAAAAGCAATCATGGTGGATTTAGGGGAGTTTTCTGTCCGAACACTAATGTTCCTATCTGGGTGGATGAGAACAGTGAAACATGACACTACATGTTGACTCTGGGAGAACAGAGAGCATGTCTAGTGCAGGAGTCACCAACCCATCGATCGCGGTCGACAAGTCGATCTTGGAAGCATTTCAAGTCGATCGTGAGGAGTTTTCAAAATCAGAAAGAAAAAATCATGAATGGCTAAATCTTTTAATTTACTTATTATTATTCATCCATTTAATTTCAAATGCGCCATGTGTGAGCCCTGTGTGTAGTGATGGGGGTTGAGGGGCGGGGGAAGGGTTTATCTGGCCAATCAAATACAGTTTCTAGGTTTAACGTCTGACAAATTACGTGCCTGACTCCTGCCTTAACTAGCTCAGGCACTTGTTGTAACGCTCACGAGCGATCAAGCTAACGATACGCAAGCTAACGAAACGATGGCAGAGGCACAATGGAAAAAGTGAAAAACATATCATTTTCATGTAGAATGGGAACACTATTTTCTGTTCACCGTAGTTAAGGACAAAAAGGATTTGCTTGATTCGTCACCAGGCTGTAGCGCTTGCAAAAAAGTGTAACTTGAAGCGGCACCAAAAACTCAATCCTCCTCAAGTTCAAAGAAACCTACCCGCTAAAGAGCAAGCTTTGTTCAAAGAGAGTTGACAAGGCAGTATTGAAAGCACAGCAGTCTCTTTTTACCAAACCGACTGCTAAAAGTAAGGATGCAACAGAGGCATCCTTCCATGTCAGCCATCTCTTGGCTAAATATAAGAAACCGTTCACCGATGGAGAGCTATACAAGGAGGCAATGGACATTGCTGCCAAGACATTATTAAAAAAAATCAAAAACAAAGAGGACATTAAAAATGCTATCAGAAGTGTGCCACTTGGCCCAGCCATTGTGACAAAAAAGGGTAGAGTCGTTATAGGAGGACGTGAATCAATAAGTGCCCAAGGATTTATCACTTTGAGAGTGCTTATCGCTGCAATTTGACAAATCCCAGGATATGACAGACACTGCACAGCTGATGGTGTTTGTTCACATGGCTTTTAAGGATTCAACTGTTAAGGAGGCTTTTCTCAATCTTTTACCATTAAAAGGGACGACAAGAGGTGAGGACATTTACAACGAGTTTAAACTTGATGTGCATGATAACAGCATTCCTATTCATAAGCTGGTAGCGATCACGACAGACTGGCAATTTGTGGGGTGCATTCGGGCTTCGTTGTACATTGCCATCGGTATCCCAATTTCCCAGAGTTTTTGAACTATCACTGTGTGATTCATCAGCAAGCACTACATAGTAAAGTAATTAACTTATCATTATGATTGTTAATTTGATTCGTGCAAAGGGACTTCAGCACTGCTTGTTTAAATCTTTATTAGATGAGCTTGATGCCTCATATGGTGACTTGATTCTTCACGCTTGCGTAAGGAGGTTGAGTCGCGGGAAAGTGCTGCAGCGATTTGTTGACTTGCTGCCCGAGATCAAATCATTTCTGAAGTCACGAAATGAGGAACATGAGGTAACTGATGCATGGCTGCTAGATTTAGGTTTCCTCACGGACATAACAGCAAAACTGAACGAGCTCAACTATGAGCTTCAGGGAAAAGACAAAGACGTGGCACACATGATCAGCGCTGTCAATGCCTTTAAGGCCTCTCAGCCCACACAGTTTCTCTGAAGGCTGGTGCACTTCCCAAACATGGAGAAAATGTTGCAAAACATTACATAGGCGAGGATGGTGCATTTATCTCAAACCCTTTCCTCCCCACTGAGATTGAAGAAGTGTCCGCCAGATTCCAGCAAGTATGTGCTTTACCAATCGAAGTTGACATGGAGATAATTGAATTGCAAAATGACATCGAGTTGAAAGCAAGACCAAGAGTCATTTGGGGTCTTGTAAAAACTGAAAAGTGTCCCCTCCGTTTATCCTGCGCACGTAAGGTAAAGGCCTACTTTGGATCAACATATCTCTGTGAGATGGCCTTTTCACAGATTAAAAGAATCAAGTCAAAGAACAGGCATTTTCTAACTAATAGACATCTCACAGACAGTGACAGACTTGCTGTGTCAAACTATGAGCCAGACTACAGAGCACTTGCTGATAGTGTGCAATCACAGCCATCACATGAATGTGTGTGTGGGGAGGGAGTTTCATCCACAGCCATCAGAGTGAGTGAGTATTGCCAGTTTGAAATCTGTTGTAGGCTATATTTTTTACAAAGGATATGATCTGTGTTGTGTGTTGTTCAAAAAGTGAAAGCAATTAAATGAATACGTTGCTTGTGACTGACAGGTAAAAAAAATAATAATGTCAAAATGGAACTACATTGTGGCCTTGTTTTTCCGTCATTTTTTTGCAAGTGGTGGATCTTGGTTTACATTTGGACTTGGGATGTGATCTTAGGCTTGAAAAGGTTGGTGACCACTGGTCTAGTGTAACCAGCTATATTCTGCTTCGGGTGATGGCCAGATAACAAAGCATGACAGTAACCTTTTCCTGACACACTAGACTTTTTATCTCATCAGTTTTGTTCTTTATACCTTTACACTCTACCCTTATCACTCTCTGTTCAACTTCAAGTGTACCTTAGATTTGGAAGTGTCACAAGGCATATCTGTTTCATGCCCCTTAGATCTCCATAGATTTTTAAAAAGCTGTGAGCGTCTCTTCCTCAGAAACACTCTTGATTGACAGATTTTTGACCCACTTTTCCCATGGGAAGCTCAGCATGCAAAGGTGTATGTGGCAGACATAACAAGCAGAGCCTAATTTTAAAAACCTGCTTAACAGATCTGAGATTAAGCCTTGACTGTCTTTGGGCAAAGAGATAATGTGTACTTTCACACTTTATAACTGATGATCTGATTCAACACTGCTCTAATTTCTACCCAAACACTGCAGTTTATTTACCTTTGATAGCAGGATTAACGTCCCTGCACGCACACACACACGCGCACGCACACACACGGAGAGCAATATTGAGCAATGATAATGGATTCTTATCTCTTGCCTATATAGGGTCTTGGACATCTATTCTCATCAATGGAGAAAAAAAATCATGTTTGTATCATTCCATCTCCAAGGCTTTTTGAGCTTATCCTCATGTCAATTGCAATTAAAATATAATAGGTTTTCTTACAGTGAAAAAATGGGACTGTCATTTCCTGTCTGTCATCTCAAGAATTCCTCTGCCCATTGAAGTCACTTACCAAAGGGGTTTAGTGTTCCCCTCACTGAATCTGTCTGGCTAATATTATTGAATATTTTATGACAAAGCCCATGTAGAGGTTCTTCTTTACATCTGAAGACAACAATGGAAGTGTGCTTTCAGAGGGCTGTCTAAACTGATGTAGTGGCTATTGAGGAGAAGCTGATAAGGTGTGTCCATCATTGGAGCCAGACTGACCCGGAACTGCTTCTTCTCTCTCTGCTCTCTGTCATGCCAAATAGTGTCCCCCGGCCAACTAGTGTCTCCCTCTACATCACAATGGGATTCGATGAGCGGGTTACGTAATGAACCAAAGCATCCGTTGCTATGCTGGTTGCTTGGCTCTATTTGACCTCGTAGGAGGATGCGGGCAGTTCTAGTTGTATTTCACGGCATAAACGCTTGCTCAGTCCGCGCAAAATGGGGTATTTGACGGTGACTCCCTGCTGCTTCAGAGGACTGAAAAGACTGGAAAGAGAACACTTTCTTTACCATGTATTTGTACATATTGTTAAATAGAAATAAATAATTTAAGCTGTTTTTATAGATTGACTTTGCTAGCTTCTGTACTTATATACCTCACCCTGCCTAGCCAGCTAGCCAGATAGTTGTATTTATCTAATGTTAGCTAGCTAGCAAGCAAGCTACTGTAACTGTTGTTGCAGCTTTCTGTTTGTATGTAGCTTGCATTTGAAAGGCATCCCAAAATGAGATTTTCTTTTATCTTTCCAACCTGGCGAAGTACTATGAAGACACCCCTGATCTCGACAAGAGGGTCAATATTCAGAGAAATTCACAATTCAGGGTAACGTTAAGCAGTTAACTTCAGTTAGATAACTGGATGGATTTAGCTATGAACAACCATTGTCCATCTAACGTTAGCTATAGCAGTTGCTTGCTAAACATATAGTTTCAGTGTAGGCTGTTGAGGCGAGGATGGCTCATAATAATGTTTGGAATGGAATAAATGGAATGGTATCAAACATGTGCTTTCCATGTGGTTGATACCATTCAATTGACTCCATTCCAGCCATTATTATGAGCTATCCTCCCCCCAGCAGCCTCCACTGATATAGTTACATGTCTGTCATATTGAGGTGTCTAGCTATAAGTTAATCCTGATCAATCAAATGGATAGGTTTAAACTAGGTGTCTATGCTAAATAGACACAGAAGGGGGGGAGTGAGAAAGGGAGTGAGAGGTGGGAAGAGAGTGGAAGACAGAAAGAGAGAGAGAAACAGAGAGAGAAAGACAGCAGTGCAACTATATTAAGACTTGAGTATTTCAACACCTCTTCTCTTTCAACTTGTTAGGCAATCATATCTACCTAAGGGGGAAGGATGGCCAGCCACACAGGACGGTGATTTTTACTAAGGAGGAGAAGGAGGCCGTGCTGACAGAGATGCATGCTGGACATTTTGGAGTGAAGTGCATGAATGCCAAAATCAACCTACGCTTCTTCTGACGGGGAATTGTCAAGGAGGTGGACAGCCAGGCAAGTGAAATAACCTTTTGTTTATCAATCACATTCTATTATATCTGAAATTATTATGATTTAATTTGTCACTTTTTGACAAATTGGTCAGTATCCTGTCTAGCCTGCCAGAAGTTTGAGAGGGCGAAGACTGTGGCACCGGAGTTGAAACCCATCAAAGTTGTTTCACCATGGCACATGATCGGTAAGTGTCCCAAGTCAAATTTTGCCCTGATAAGTTGTTTTTAATGGTTTCTTTATTTGACCACAGCAGAGTTCAATATTATAGAATGTGTGTGTGTGTGTGTCTCAGTATCCGTACAAATATGAACATCTGCAGACTGTATGGCACAGATATGGGTAAGAATAAAGTCATCTTCTCACTAAAACTTTAAATGTTAGTGGTGGACCTCACTGGACCCGAAATCCAGGAATGTCAACAGCTGGTGTCTGACGGCGATCGATCACTTTACCAAGTGGGTGGAGGCAATACCCATTATGGTCAGTAAAGGAAGAGTACGTGCTTAACTCTGAATTCCTTTCTGTAACTCATTAAAAAGGGTGCTCGGAACCAAAAATAGATTTTCGTTTTTGTATGATACCCATCACGGACGAGACTAGCGAAGCCACCTCCAAGGCGATGGTGGAGTATCTTCAACAACCGCGGTTCTCCTGAGGTCATCTTGAGTGACCGAGGTCATGAACGTTGGACCAAGGTACAGATTTTATAGGTTATATTCTGTCACCAATGGTTTGTTTTATTTATTTTTTACAATTTGTTTTTCCATGGGACATAATCAGACATATTTCAATATCTTAGTGTCAACAAATATCGCTATCCTACCCCCTCCTCCAGGTTTGGGAAATGGACCAACCAGACCCTCAAGACTGCCATGGGCAAGTCCCTTGATACCAATTGGGTGGGAGAACAACCTGAAGGTAATTCTCTTTGCACACAACAGCAGCATCCAGGCCGAGTACGGACGGGAGCCGCAGCTGTTGACTGAGGTAAACAATGCAATTGCATATACAGTTATTGCATATACTGTAGTCTTTCAAATGTGTGATTGTCTTAGTGTTGTTGTTTGTACTTTGCGATTTTTGTATAACGTACTTTCAGATCACTAAAACCCCACCTGATGTGGTGGAAGTTGTCGAACCAGATCAGAACCCCTTTGTGTACTACCTTCAGGCATGGACTGAGAAGGATGTGGAGGTTTTTGACCAGATAAAATGATTGCCCGCTGTAAAAAAAAATATAACATTGCACTAATCCATCACATTTTCTCACAGTAAAGTGTAACCTGTGTGTTTGCTTGTTTACGTCTGTCTCCTTTCCTTTTAAGTCTGCTCCTGTTCTCCAGGACCTAGGGGTTCTGCCCAACACCCAGACGTGGATCCACCTGATGCCCTCCATTACCAACCATCCTCCAACATCAGCTATTGTTATTGTCATGTTGTCATTATCTGCCAAGAAAGTTTCTTGCTCTATCATACTGAGCACATAATATGTGAGATACACAGATGAACTGCAAACACTCAGGACAAAGAGAGCAGCAGTGCCTGGACTTTGCAGTCTCCCTCTTCAAGTTCCCCTTCTGAGATTGGCTGCCTGTTGAGAACAAGTGACAGGCACAATTCCACACACTAGAATTCAGTATTTTAGTCTATGATATCCATATGAGTGTACAACTAAATGAATGACACAAGTGTACCAAAAACGATCAAAGTTAAACTTAAACTTAAATATTGCCAGGTTGGATTTCACAGCTGTTTCACAAGGTGTTCATTATTGTAAGTTGTAAGGTATCCTTTGATGGTATGTATTTGTTCTACATTATTCATTGTTGTATCTTAGGACCTACAATAGATACATATATGAGCTCCGCGAGATAATACAATTTAAAAAAATCATAATAGAGGACTACTGAAATGATATTATTCCAGTGTAGATAAGGGAAGGGCAGGTTAAATATAAACATCACAGCCAGACAAGCCAGTTGTCACGTTTGTCGTTGGAAGAAGTGGACCAAAGTGCAGCGTGGTGAGTGTACATTTCTCTTTTTATTTAAAATGTCGCCAACAAAACAAGAAACGCAAAACAATCGTGACGCTTACAGGGCTAAGTGCCACTAACAAAGATAAATACCCACCCTGAAAGGAGGGAAAAAAAAGGGCTACCTAAGTATGATTCCCAATCAGAGACAACGATAGACAGCTGTCCCTGATTGAGAACCATACCCGGCCAAAACATAGAAATAAAGAAACCTAGAAAACAAAAAATAGAATGCCCACCCCACATCACACCCTGACCTAACCAAATAGAGAAATAAAATGTCTCTCTAAGGTCAGGGCGTGACAGCAGTGTATGAATCAAATGGATTTGCATATGAATGGAGTGGAAATTAGCTGACTTCCTGGTCTGAAAGGTAAGTAACTTTAATGTGTCAAGCAGATTACACACATTTTCTTTGCCATTTCCGAAACATAGCAACATGGGTGTCATGTGATGTTGACAAGGTACCCAAAAGTAGTTCAAATTAGTGTTTTCATTTCATTAGCTAAACAAAACTTGTTTAAACAGTGAATATTTTGCTGAAATCAGCCTTGTTTGCATATAGATGATGAAAAGAACGCCATTTAGTCTGTAATGATCTCCAAAATTCGAATCATTAGGTCATCACACCGTTGCTATAGAAACGGACGCTAATAGTTTATCGAATCCCATTGGGATGTAGAGGGGGACACTATTTGGCCGGGGGACATTATTTGGCATGACAGGCCCGGCAGTTCTGGCTTCGTGAGGACTCTCCCTCGCTTTCTCCATCGGTGTCATGATAAGCCAGAGTGCCATGAGATCCCCTCAGACCTGTCTGATAAACAAGTCCTCAGAGAGCCCAAGACCGTGCCTCATATAAGATCATATATCCTGACTAGATTCCTGAATGACAACTGTAGCTGTATGAGCATGAAATATATCATATCAGCAGACAGAAATGCTTCAAAAGGCCAAAATCCGTCCTTGATTATAGGGTTTGATTCTCACAATCCTGGGCTACCGCTTAAAACACATACAAATACTGTAAGTCAGCCATTGCTATATGTGAATGAAATAAAATAATATTTAACCATCTCATATCAAATACTAATGAGCCTTAAGTGTCTGTACTTCCATGATATCACATGCATGCAAAAGTTCAACTGAAACCCCAAGGTGCACTTGAGTTGGGTTTTTAGCTGTAAATGTTTCAGACAGAACATCTGGAAAGTGCAGCAGAATGAAGCTGGTGGTCAACAACACCTCTGTCCCTGCAGCGCTGTTGTGAAAAGATTCTTTCCTTCAACACAGGAGGTCCTCCTATAGCTGGTCACAGTCAGAATACAGAACACAGCCCCCAGGAATCAGCCAGACCTGCAAGTTAGCCACCACTTCCCAGAGGGCTAACTGCTATCAAAGGTGATCTAGCCATCTAGGCTATAAGCCTGCTTTCATTTTGGTCTGAGACAGATCCATTGGAAAATATCTGGACATGTTGCATCTTCGATAAATTCAATTCATATCCATTCAACAGATCTCATAAACCCAGGCCCTGCATGTCCCCAGGCACCCTCATTTGTTGACTTCTGTGATCGAAAAAGCCTTGGTTTCAGGCATGTCAACATCAGAAGCCTCCTCCCTAAGTTTGTCTTACTCACTGCTCTAGCACACTCTGCTAACCCTGATGTCCTTGCCGTGTCTGAATCCTGGCTCAGGAAGGCCACCAAAAAATCTGAGATTTCCATACCCAACTATAACATCTTCCGTCAAGATAGAACTGCCAAAGGGGGAGGAGTTGCAGTCTACTGCAGAGATAGCCTGCAAAGTAATGTCATACTTTCCAGGTCCATACCCAAACAGTTCGAACTGCTAATTTTGAAAATTACTCTCTCCAGAAATAAGTCTCTCACTGTTGCCGCCTGCTACCGACCCCCCTCAACTCCCAGCTGTGCCCTGGACACCATTTGTGAATTGATCGCCCCCCATCTAGCTTCAGAGTTTGTTCTGTTAGGTGACCAAAACTGGGATATGCTTAACACCCCGGCAGTCCTACAATCGAAGCTAGATGCCCTCAATCTCACTCAAATCATCAAGGAACCCACCAGGTACAACCCTAACTCTGTAAACAAGGGCACCCTCATAGACGTCATCCTGACCAACTGGCCCTCCAAATACACCTCCGCTGTCTTCAACCAGGATCTCAGCGATCACTGCCTCATTGCCTGTATCCGCTACGGAGCCGCAGTCAAACGACCACCCCTCATCACTGTCAAACGCTCCCTAAAACACTTCTGTGAGCAGGCCTTTCTAATCGGCCTGGCCCGGGTATCCTGGAAGGACATTGACCTCATCCCGTCAGTTGAGGATGCCTGGTCTTTCTTTAAAAGTAACTTCCTCACTATTTTAGATAAGCATGCTCCGTTCAAAAAATGCAGAACTAAGAACAGATATAGCCCCTGGTTCACTCCAGACCTGACTGCCCTCGACCAGCACAAAAACATCCTGTGGCGGACTGCAATAACATTGAATAGTCCCCGCGATATGCAACTGTTCAGGGAAGTCAGGAACCAATACACACAGTCAGTCAGGAAAGCTAAAGCCAACTTCTTCAGGCAGAAGTTTGCATCCTGTAGCTCCAACTCCAAAAAGTTCTGGGACACTGTGAAGTCCATGGAGAACAAGAGCACCTCCTCCCAGCTGCCCACTGCACTGAGGCTAGGTATCACGGTCACCACCGATAAATCCATGATTATCGAAAACTTCAACAAGCATTTCTCAACGGCTGGCCATGCCTTCCGCCTGGCTACTCCAACCTCGGCCAACAGCCCCCCCCCCCCCCGCAGCTACTCACCCAAGCCTCTCCAGGTTCTCCTTTACCCAAATCCAGATAGCAGATGTTCTGAAAGAGCTGCAAAACCTGGACCCGTACAAATCAGCTGGGCTTGACAATCTGGACCCTCTATTCCTGAAACTATCCGCCGCCATTGTCGCAACCCCTATTACCAGCCTGTTCAACCTCTCTTTCATATCGTCTGAGATCCCCAAGGATTGGAAAGCTGCCGCAGTCATCCCCCTCTTCAAAGGGGGCGACACCCTGGACCCAAACTGTTACAGACCTATATCCATCCTGCCCTGCCTATCTAAGGTCTTCGAAAGCCAAGTCAACAAACAGGTCACTGACCATCTCGAATCCCACCGTACCTTCTCCGCTGTGCAATCTGGTTTCCGAGCCAGTCACGGGTGTACCTCAGCCACGCTCAAGGTACTAAACGATATCATAACCGCCATCGATAAAAGACAGTACTGTGCAGCCGTCTTCATAGACCTTGCCAAGGCTTTCGACTCTGTCAATCACCGTATTCTTATCGGCAGACTCAGTAGCCTCGGTTTTTCGGATGACTGCCTTGCCTGGTTCACCAATTACTTTGCAGACAGAGTTCAGTGTGTCAAATCGGAGGGCATGCTGTCCGGTCCTCTGGCAGTCTCTATGGGGGTGCCACAGGGTTCAATTCTCGGGCCGACTCTTTTCTCTGTATATCAATGATGTTTCTCATGCTGCGGGCGATTCCCTGATCCACCTCTACGCAGACGACACCATTCTATATACTTCTGGCCCATCCTTGGACACTGTGCTATCTAACCTCCAAACAAGCTTCAATGCCATACAGCACTCCTTCCGTGGCCTCCAACTGCTCTTAAAAGCTAGTAAAACCAAATGCATGCTTTTCAACCGTTCGCTGCCTGCACCCGCACGCCTGACCAGCATCACCACCCTGGATGGTTCCGACCTTGAATATGTGGACATCTATAAGTACCTAGGTGTCTGGCTAGACTCTAAACTCTCCTTCCAGACCCATATCAAACATCTCCAATCGAAAATCAAATCAAGAGTCGGCTTTCTATTCCGCAACAAAGCCTCCTTCACTCACGCCGCCAAACTTACCCTAGTAAAACTGACTATCCTACCGATCCTCGACTTCGGCGATGTCATCTACAAAATTGCTTCCAACACTCTACTCAGCAAACTGGATGCAGTTTATCACAGTGCCATCCGTTTTGTCACTAAAGCACCTTATACCACCCACCACTGCGACTTGTATGCTCTAGTCGGCTGGCCCTCGCTACATATTCGTCACCAGACCCACTGGCTCCAGGTCATCTACAAGTCCATGCTAGGTAAAGCTCCGCCTTATCTCAGTTCACTGGTTACGATGGCAACACTCATCCGTAGCACGCGCTCCAGCAGGTGTATCTCACTGATCATCCCTAAAGCCAACACCTCATTTGGCCGCCTTTCGTTCCAGTTCTCTGCTGCCTGTGACTGGAACGAATTGCAAAAATCGCTGAAGTTGGACACTTTTATCTCCCTCACCAACTTCAAACATCTGCTATCTGAGCAGCTAACCGATCGCTGCAGCTGTACATAGTCTATTGGTAAATAGCCCACCCATTTTCACCTACCTCATCCCCATACTGTTTTTATTTATTTATTTTTCTGCTCTTTTGCACACCAATATCTCTACCTGTACATAACCATCTGATCATTTATCACTCCAGTGTTAATCTGCATAATTGTAATTATTCGCCTACCTTCTCATGCCTTTTGCACACAATGTATATAGACTCCCCTTTTTTCTACTGTGTTATTGACTTGTTAATTGTTTACTCCATGTGTAACTCTGTGTTGTCTGTTCACACTGCTATGCCTTATCTTGGCCAGGTCGCAGTTGCAAATGAGAACTTGTTCTCAACTAGCCTACCTGGTTAAATAAAGGTAAAATAAAATAAATAAGATCAGTATTCATTGGAACGTGTTATTTCAGAAGATAATCATCATTCATCAAGACACAATTTCAGTGTAAAAATTGACTAAACATTATTATGTCAGAATGTTATGAAAAGGAAAACAGTTCAGCTTTTTCTCAGTAGAGTCGTGTAGCATATCTTTATCATTCCCTGACAGGAATGATCTCAGTCGCTGGGAGTCGTCATTTTCAATGCTTGGTGATGCACGGAACTCCAAGACACTCACAGCTGAACGTAATCAACTGTGTGGCGCTGAGCAAGGGTCTGCTCTGAGTTTCCATTGAGAGTAATTATTTCCACTGGATACAGAATGACTAGTTTCAATCATCACTTGCAGACCCATCACATATTTTCTAATGTACACATGGACCTTACACTACCTACCTCCAGTTAAATCAAACAGATCCATCTACATTTTAGACTCTGATCTGTTTGATATAGTTGGGGATAGTCTTAGTAAAATTCTGGTATGTCTGTACCATTTATTTATCAGATGGGATTTCAGCAACTAAACCCGCATTTATAATTGATGGTTCTTGCAAGGAGGTTGTAATAGGTCTTACACTTCTCAGAGGAAACAACAAGAACAGTTTGCTCAGCTCATGACCTGCTCATCTTAGCTAGAGGGTTAGTGATAGCAGAACTGCCTTCCCAGGCATTAGCAATTCTTTCAGCTATTATATTTGGCAGAATTCTTTTGTGCCAAAAATACAAGGAAATCAGACAGAAGCTTTTTGAGGAGCATTGCCATATTCAACCCATTACATGACCAATGATGACCAATGATAACAAATGCATGGTGTGTTCGCCATGTTCTATTTATACAGACAAATCTACAGCCCTCATTGGCCGTTGGTTAACCCTCTGAGTACCATTGAGAGTGATTCATTTAAATGTGAAGGCTGTATTCTGCATTTACTTAATAGGAGAGGAGATGGAGTGGGAACATACCTCGATACATTCAAAAGAAAGAAGAAGAATTGAAGAAGCGTTTAAAACAAAAGATAAACACAATCCTCAAGGGTACAGATAAGACTAGCGGTAGTCCGTCTCTAACTGTTTATCTACGCTAATCAGCCGGAATGCTTCCCTGCTACACCCACAATGCATCACAGGGAGAGAACAACCCAACAGCAACTACAGCTCACTGTTCACAGGGTGAGCTATCGGGCCAGTGATCCCACACACACACACACACACACACACATCACACACAGGAGTCCCAAAGCACACTGAGTGTGCTATAAGCCCATCAAACATCAGCACAATCAGCATAGATCCAACCTGGTATATTGCCATAGGGCCTTCATACATACACAAGCACAGTGTCCAATTGGGGCTTCTGTGTTTCAGCCCTAGGGCCTCTGTATTAAACATTAACTAACTACTATAGCTCGCAACATAGCCTGTGACTTATAGGGCCATCATGAAAACAGAAGTGCAGTTAACTTAATTCTACTAGAGGGTAATAAAAAAAATCACACCTCCATACAACCAATGAAGAACTAGGTCATCATGCCTCTGTAGGCTTACACAGACATAGGAGAAGAAGCCCATTGAGGAGTGAATAATGCTAATCAAGTTGAGGTGTTTTGTGTTGATGTGTGACATCGTGGAGGGGGAATAATGCTGTGATTACATCTGCTCTCCAACCCTGTCGATGGCAGATACACAAGTACAACTGTAGTCACCGACAATACACACAGAAAATAGTGGCTCTTTACAGAGAGGAGCCTGGGATTTCAATCAGGAAGCATGTCTCAGCAAGGGTGTTACGGCCGACGGTAACGCACTCACTCCCAACATTCACCTTTTGACGGATAGGAAGCCATTGAGAGCTTGAGAAACAACAGCAAAGCTATTCCTCACCGTTTTCTCCTTAAAGGTTGTTAGCAGCAGTGACTTACCTGAAAGAAAAGAGAAAGAACAGGAAGTGGCATTAGGTGGTGAAGTTCACACAGTCATACATTATTACTGTGATTTGAACCAAATTGTTCAACATCATATTTTTTTCATTTATTTTAAACAGGAGAACAAGATGAGAGATGCACAGTAGCTCTAAGCCTGTCCATAAACTGTCTAATTACTTTTGACACACTCTCACTTCTCCCGATTTCACATTCCACAAAGGTAGTGGAAGGTGACACAGAAACGTCCTTGACAACAGCTCTCCCTTTGTGGAATAATTTGTTTGAGATATCACCTTTGAAGGTCTATAAAAGCTGTAGTCCCTCAGAGAACATCAATGATCTGTCAAATCACCTTGTAGTCTGGAGGGCAATTAAAAATCAACTTTATTATTGTAAATAGCAATAAGGATCTCAAAACCACGTTGACATCCTATTTGAAGAGGTAAATTATCCCGGTGGGTGTATGACAGTTAAAATAGAGCTAACAAGACATGTCTATATTTCAGTACCTTTGATGTTCTTCCTATGACACTTTAGGTGAAAAAGCGTTGGCGTGTCAAACTGATTTGAATCTAGTCAGATATGAAATAATTCCAGACACTTTCTATTATCCCTCATAGAAACAGCAGACAGAGCATTAATTTCACAGTTCATATTCCAAATAGCCTTTCTTTACAGGGTATGGCATACTTTGTCAGCTTAGAGACAGACCCATGACCTTCTTTGAGGGGCCACATGCACTGTTAATCAAAATGTATTAGGCCCATTCATTCCCCTTTATATAACTTAGTAAACAATTATTCGAATGAATTCTGCATTTAAAAAGTCAACCTAACCTGAAACGTATTCATTGTTAAGGTTCTTTTGTTGAAGGAGAGGAGGACCAAAATGCAGCGTGGTTACAAAAAACATCTTTAATAAAGATGAAAATACGAACAATATACAAAAACAATAAACGTGAAAAACCAAACCAGCCCTATCTGGTGCAACAAACACAGAGACAGGAACAATCACCCACGAAATACTCAAACAATATGGCTGCCTAAATATGGTTCCCAATCAGAGACAACGATAAACACCTGCTTCTGATTGAGAACCATTCTAGGCAACCATAGACTTACCTAGACTACTCTACTAAACACAACCCCATTAATCTACAAAACCCCTAGACAAGACAAACACATAATCACCCATGTCACACCCTGGCCTGACCAAAATAATAAAGAAAACACAAAATACTAAGGCCAGGGCGTGACATTCATGTTCAGAATCTAAATTTGTACTGAATATTTGACCAGAAGCAGAAGTTACTCTTAATGAAAGAGTTCAGTCTACAGACATGTGCAAATACTTTCCATCATATTTCTTTAACAAAGATCCATTCGGTGCTATGTAGAGCTTAAGAGCAAGTAGGGACGGCTCGGTGCCACATTTGATTGAAGAGGTACATATATA